>NC_057794.1:43961813-43981364 GCF_018294505.1 Triticum aestivum | reverse complement strand
AAACAAAAAAAAAACGAAGTTTCTAGCAAGTTGAACTGGAGGAGGCTGTACAAGTTTCTAGCAAGTTGAACTGGAGGAGGCTGTGCGCTTCACATTAAGAAAGGACACTCACATGTTCAGAAGAACACAGCGTCGAATAAGACATCATTAAGAACAATTTAGTATCTCTACGTACTGCCGAAGATGCACAAGAACATACTCCTGGATCCACACACTCCTACTGGTCTGGTCAACCTTTTTAAGTATGCATAGTTCCATCAAGCATCAAGTAACCGAATGGCTCCCTTATTTACCAAAGTCTTACTCACCACCCCTCTGGAGCACAACTCAGCCAGCATTTCCCGTGCCTCCTTGACCAGGCCTTCATAAGCCAAGCCTTCAATCAATATAGTGTAAGTCGATTCGTTTGGCATGCAGCCATTTGATACCATGTAGGTAAACAGATCGATAGCACTATGTGTTTCACGCCTTTTGCAAAGCCCAAGAAGTATCGCGTTGTACAGCACAGTGTTGGGCCTTATGCCCATGTCTTGCACTTTACAAAATGCTTTGATCGCTTCTTCGATTCTGTCTTCCCGACAAAGGCCAGAAGATATTGTCGAGTAAGTGATTATATCCGGCTGGAGCCCTTTGGTTACCATTTCATTCAGCAGCTCTAAAGCTTCCTCTGTCTTGCCGGCTTTGGTAAGGCCATCGATGACGGTGTTGTAGCTAATCAAGACAGGGGTGCAGCCTTTGTCCTTGAGTTGATGAAGCAACTCAACAGCGGCATCAACCTCCCCACCGCGACACAGCGCGGTAAGAAGAGTGTTGTATGAGACGATGTCGGGGTAACAGCCGCTGGACACCATCAGTTCCACAAACGCCATGGCTCTATCCATCTTCTTTTGCTTGCAGAACGCGTGAAGTATCGGGTTGTAGCTCAACGAATTGGGCGTGCACCCGTACTTTGGGATCTGATCAAGAATCTCCATCGCAGGCTCAACCAATCCTCTCCGGCACAAAAAGCTGATGAGCATGTTGAATGTCACCACATTTGGGGGGCACCCCTTGCGACTCATCTCAGCCATGAGCTTCTCGGCGTCCTCCCACCGCTCCGCGGTACACAAGCCCTTCAACACAATGTTGTAGCTGACGGTGTTCGGCTCGCATCCGTTGGACGGCAGGCTCTTCAAGAACTCCATGGCGTCATCGACCCGCCCTTCCTGGCAAATGCCGTTGACGATGACGTTGTAGGTGATTATGTCCGGGGCGCACCCCTTGTCGCGCATCTCGTCGAGCAGCTTCATGGCCTGCTTGTACCCGCTCCTCTTGCAGGTGGCCTCGAGCAGGATGGTGTAGGTGACCACGTCGGGGACGCACCCACGGCGGAGCATATCGTCGAGCACCGCGAGGGCATTGTCGGTCCTGCCGCGCCCGCACAGGCCGCGGATGAGGGTGTTGTAGGTGTAGGCGTCGGGCTCCATGGGCATCGCCGCGACGAGCCGGCGCGCGTTGTCGAGCTGCCCCGTGACGCAGTACCCGGCGACCATGGCGTTGTAGGCCATGACGTCGGGCTCGCAGGCGGCCAGCACGCGCCGGGCCTCCGCGGTGCGCCCGGACGCGCACAGCTTCTTGATGAGCGCGGCGCAGGGCCCCGGTGCGGCGGCGGCCGCGGAAGGGTCGAGGCCCGCCATGGACTCGACGAGCCGGAGGGCCCCCTCGAGGTCGCCGCGGCGGACCAGCCCTCGCAGGCGGTCGTTGGAGGCGGCGGCGCTGCGGTGGGGGACGGCATTGGGAGCCGCGGCGGCGCCGGCATAGGCCAGGGTGAGGCGTGGTTTGGGGGCGGCGGTTTTGGGCGTGGGGAGGGAAGGGTATGGGTGCGAGGAGGCCAAGGTGGGGAGGGCGGACATGGCGGGAGGCGGCGCTGCTGCCGGCGGCGCCATCTTTGCTCGTGCCGCGGCGACGATAAGGTTGTGAGTGGGGCGGTGGAGGCGTGGAGACCTTGGAGCCTCGGAGTTTTTTTCTACGAGACTACGAAAGCCCGTCGGCTGTGCAGGCCTCATTTTCGCTAACGTAATTGGGCTTCCATTTCTCAAACAAAAAAGCAGCAAAGGATATACCCAAAAAGAAAAGGCAGCCCTTTGCTTAAAATAAATATCAAAGGCTGCCCAAATTATGTAGGCAATTATTAAACCATTTTGAACCAAGATTGATCCGAACAGAACGAATTCAAACTTCTCCTATAAAAGTTCCCCGTGCGAAAGTTATACAAAAAAAGAGTAATTAAAAGGGAAAATGAATTTGAGGCATGCTAAATGCGCCCAATGAAAACTTGAATGAACGGTATCTTCGTATGGAGTGAATTTTGTTTTTTGAGCAGTATGGAGTGAAGTCAGTTGACTTGCTTCGAAAAAGGGCTACAAACGAGACTGAACAATGCTGGTAAGAAATGTCGGTTGGGCTGCGCGTAGATGAGGCCCATGTGTAAAGGTGGCCCGGCGCCCCAGAACGACAAGTTCTTCAACGACAGTCCAGTTTCTCTTTCCTCGCTGACCGACGGCGCTCATCTGCGGTGGCCGGTGACTTCGCCGGATGTGAATCCCCCCCTCCCGGTCCCCGTAGCCACGCGCCCTTGCCCTCTGTCCGCCTCGTACCCTGCGCCCTCCCTGCTTGCCGGCGACGGCTTGGGCAGCCTCTGCTCCGTCGCCAATCCTCAGGTAGCGCCCGATGCCTCCCCAATCCGCTCTAATACAGATAGAGATAGAGTGTGTTTTTCTAGTTTGGAGGACTAGTGTTACTAATGTTTGATGCGGCCGTTAGCCTGTTGTTACTTATGGCTCATATGTTGGTAACATTCGCTAATTACATGGGGGATCTATTATTCGATGCACTTCCGGTTAGATGGATTTTTCCTGATATGTGTAATCTCATCTGCTGCATCATATGTCACATATTTATCACATGGTGTTGTTAGTAGTGCACAAACGTGCAGGAACCATGGTTTATACCATCAAACAATGAAACAAAATGTACGGGAAAGATTCTTGAGACCCAAATATGAGTTGCCAGCTCTTTTTCTTAAGCAGTTACCGATAAATCCTTCTATTCCTCAATGACGAATGAAGTAACTTATTGCTGTGGGAAATTCCTTGGTCAAGCTAACATTAATATTCAAACTACTTTTCCCTCTACTTCTTGATTGTTATTGTCCAGCACCTCCTTTGAACTTTTTGCAGACATATATATATATTTGCTTCCCGGTTCTTCATTTGAAATTTAATCTTTCTGAATGCTAGTGATTTTTGGCAAAATGGATCCTGAAGATCTCAGTGACTCGGAGGAAGAAGATGATGAGATGATGCTACTCATTTTGCCAGCTTTATATCTGGCTTCTGCTGGGTACGAGGCAAAACGTACACGATATCGCAGTGGCGCAGAATGGATATGCGAAGTTCTTGAAGACGAACGAGGTCAGGGCTATCCGAAACTTTGGATTGAACCTCATGTTCTCCGTGAATTTTCACAGTATGTTAGGTCAAAACATCTCCTGCGGAATACAAGAGGTGTTTCTGTGGAAGAGCAGATCGGCATGTTTGTGTACATGCTCTCACGAAACGCTAATTTTGACCAACTAAGTGATAGATTTGAGCGCAGCAGAGAGACCATCCATAGACATATCAAGGCATGCTTTGATGCGATCGTCTCACTGAAAGGTGACTTTGTGAAGCATCCTGGAACTAAGACTCATTGGAAAATATTATCTGATCCGCATTTCGGGCCATACTTTGAGGTAAGTGTGTGTAACTTAAGGTTGCCTAGTTTCGTAACTTGTATGCTTTTCTGTTACATCTCAATTACTTAGTAGATGTTTTCTCTTGCAGAACTGTATAGGAGCAATCGATGGAATTCATTTCCCGTTGACAATATCAGATAGGGAAGCGGCTCCATATCGAAATAGAGAAGGATCCATCACTCAAAATGTTATGCTTGCTTGTGATTTTGATCTCAATTTTGTCCATGTGTCCTCTGGCTGGGAAGGCTCTGCACCTGATGCAGAGGTCTTGCATTCTGCCATAGAATCTGGATTTCAAGTTCCAAGAGGCAAATATTATTTGGTAGATGGGGGTTATCCGAACACTCCTTCTTTTCTTGCTCCTTATAGCGGGATCCCTTACCATATCGAAGAGCAGGAGCAGAGAAGTTGCCCAGCAAGAGACTACAAGGAGTTGTTCAACCTTCGCCATGCACAACTGCATGGCCATATAAAAGATGCTATAGGTCTATTAAAGATGAGATTTCCAGTTTTAAAGGTTGCGACATCATACCGGTTAGAGACTCAACTGAAAATTCCAGCAGCGGCAGTGGTGTTGCATAACATAATTCAGAGGCAAGAAGATGCTGAAGGACCCTCAGTTAACCAAACAATCCCAATCGATACCCGTGAAAGTGGGAATGCCGCACATGGCCATGTTGTTTCAGCACTCAACAATCAGTGTGACACGGGCGGTGCTTTAAGAGACGATATTGCAAAGAGGATGTGGGCAGATTACGTAATAAATATGTGATTTTTCATATTTCTTACGCACCGAAGGTAAAAAAGAGGAAAGGATGTACAAGTCCTCTAAAGCCTTTGGGGTTTGCCTAGACTGACACAAGAGAAGTGGGCAGCCTGAAGGAAGAATCAAATCAATGGAAAACAATCCTCAATTTCGATGTCTCATGATGCTTCTTGTTTGAAGAATGCTTCGTACTGGTAGATTTTTTCTTCTTCTTTTCTCTGAATCAAGACTCCAAGATTTGTAGTAAAGTTGGGATTGGACGTGTTAATGCGGGTTTTGACTGCCTGGTCTGACTCTGCTTTTGTTGCTTAGGCTTCAAGACATGTATCAGCAGCAAAGTTTATGTTGACCCCTACTTTCTTTGCAATTCTTATCATCGATCAGTGTACAGTGTATTCCGGTTGCTCTTCTATTTTTCTTATTTTTCTGAACACAAGCTCTACCAAACTTGGCACTTGCCTGCCTCTACCTAAGAAATGCGCAATACAAGATTGGCCTGCAATAATCAGTGCAAAGTTGTGTATTCCTGAAGTAGAGTTGAGACCATGTCAGCTATATACAGTGGTTCGCATTGCTCCCTCGTCAATATATGAGCCCCCCTGAGCCGTACTTAAACACATCATTATTTGTGGTAAAGTTCATTTCTATTGATTTTGTCGTCAGACTTTGGCGAGCTTCCGAGATTTTGCCTTTACTCACAGAGACGGCTTGAAATGTTACCAGTTGCATTCGGCTTGTATGGTTGAGCCTGTTCCAGGTTCAGTTTGCAATAATGACAGCGACGGTGCGGCTGTTTCGGTAGTTAGATTTTGTAGACTTGGCAATGCCTGCCCAGGATAACGGATAGCAAATTCCCTACTAAAAACTGACTACCAAATCCTGGACTTTGCAGTAGTGCTAAACCAACTTCAGTTAGTCAATAACTGGTCATGAATATGCAGGGAGAAACTATGCCTGGTGCTCATCCGCAGGCATTGTCCGTCATGAATAGGTTTGCTTTTGACTGTGCAAAGTGTAAATACGACGCATGGAAAAGAGAGTAGAAGTACCCTGGCCTGAATTAATGGAAGACACCGACATCACATCGTAAGTTTTCTTGTAGTAGAATATTTATAGGCAACAGGCTCAAAATGATTTAGCATAGGTTTATGAAAGGGGCCAGTATGGTCTCGTGTCAATCCCCAACAAGTACGGCTGCATGCCACCAGCCAACAGCGAAATCTTTCATGGTAAAAACAGTATTTTGATGGTGGATTTCAGTCGACTGTATCAGTTCCATGTGACTAATATCATGCTAAAAAAGTGCAATTTTTTTCAAAAGAAAATTGACTGCACATTCTGGATTATAATCTGATGGGGTAACATGAGTAGGAGTACTTGATCATAAGAAAGCAATCTTCTGTTTCCAAACTCAAAGTGAATGGCATGTTCATCATAGTACAAGGCCCCAACTGACAAAAACAGAGGCAGCAAAAGAGGCATCTGCATTGTACTACCAATGCGAAAAAGACACTCCATAAAGAAAACAAACTTTTTCTCTTTCTTTCTGTAAAAGAAAACAACCACCCCACAAGATTGCATTTTGGCACATGCCATCTCTCTTCTCATGGCCTCCCCCTAAACCCCAACCAAACCCTTCTGGAGTCTCTGTGGTACGATAATCCTATCTTCTCTTTCTTGTTTTCCCCAAAGAAATGTAGCTTTTGATCCTTGCAGGTACAGTACTACTTTTGACCCTTCTGGAGTACAGCAGAATGCAGACCAAACAGGCCCGGTTTCCATGTGTGCTCATCTCAGGTTGATGCTAGGATGGGTATCCTCGGTTGCAAGGGTGGCAGAAGCCTCTAAACTGCTTTTGACCATGCAGCGAACCAACCTTGCACTAGTAAAATAAAAGTAGTTCCTTTTTTCTTTATTACCAGACCAATCAATGTCTTGATGAGTGAAAATATAATGCTACTTTTTTTTTCTTTGAGTTGGGAAATATAATGCTATGCTAGTAAGTAGGAGTAGATTGCTGCGTATTCTGGAGTAGCAAAAACGTAACCAAGCATTACTTCCGCATGCACTCGAATTTCCATCACCACAAATGCTTTTTCTTCCTCAACTTTGTTCTTTCGGCTAGCTGCCAGAAGATCCGGTATTCAAAAAATCTCAAAACTCTCGGCATTTTACTGTCCAAAAAATTAAACAAATTTTGAATTCAAACCTTTTGAGCTCATAATATAAATATTCTTCGCTAATAATGGCTCAAAACCTCGATTGTTCCAGTGGGTACTCAAGCACGTCTCATTCTAGGTCGACTTCCTCGTTCTACCAGCACATCACTCGTTGTTACAGTCGGATTTGGCAAATCCGTCCCCTTATATGTCCACGGACGCATCCGGACACGCCCCTCATATATTGTGCGAGGTAGCTACATATCTCAAATCTCGACTCTCAAATCCAGTCGACACACTCGGTCCCTACTCGCACACAACCCTAGCCATCATTATGCAATTTCTCTCACGGTTGATGCTTTCAGTGGTGTCATTCCGTCAACCGTGTGCACGGCCGTGTGCACACGGCCGTTCAGGAGAGCAGGCCTTCAGAACCTTGCCTTTTGCGATCCTGCACCGAGAGACCGGCCATAAGGTTTTTAGAGAGCGTCTCTGTGCGACTGCTCCTTGTTTGTCATCGTCTTGGTGTCGACTACTTCCCCGACATCGGCCCCATGGCTATCGCCGCCGCCGCCGCCAAGAAGAAGGCTGCAGAGGCAGCTTTACCCTAGCCTATTGGAGAGCATGATCTTACCATCCCTATTTACTCTGTTCATGTGGTAGTCGTATTTATTGTGTTCATAGATGTTTTGGTTCTATGTTTGGTACATGGTTGTTTAGATATCGGTACGAGCTTCATACTTTTATTCCAAGCATCATCATGATTTATTCATCATGGATTAAATAAACTAATAAAAAGTTGCTAATTTACCCATCAAAACCGTGACTACGTGTAGCTTGAGGCCGTTGTATTTTATTAGTACTCCTACAATATTAGGGTTGGTTCCTCTATACATTCAGTTCTGAAGGTCCCTGATAGGGGACATATGGCTACATCTTGTGTGCAGGTTGATGGAGGTTAACCATTTTGATGAGGCTGATACGCTTCAGTGGAAACTGTCGATGGCAGGAGTTTTCTGGGTGAAGTCCATGTATCTAGATTTAATAGACTCTGGTTAAATCCCAAAATCGCTTCATATTTGGAAGATTAAAGTGTCTTTAAAAATAAAAAATTATGTGGCTTGCACACAAGTGATTCTGACTATGGATAACTTGGCAAAATGCAGATGGGAGTGTAGTAAACATGCTGCTTTTGCAATCAAACACCTTTTTCTCAAATGCCCACTAGCCAAGCTTTTATAGTGTAAGGTACATGTGGTCTTTAACATTACTCCTCCGAATAGTATTACAACTTATTTGGGATGTGGTTGGATGGACTAGAGCCTCAAATTACAACACATATTTGAGTCGGGGTGTGTGCATTAATAGACAATCCATTACAATCATTTTGCAGGTCATCTACAGAGCAACTGCATGGATCCCTATGTGGTCGTTACTCAGCCATGGTAGATTACTACTCCTTGGACCTGTGTAGCAATCGTGGAAGTAATCAGTGGCGGTTTATACCATCACGGAAGAAATTCAGTCTCAATGGTCACACGGCGACTTACCAAAGATAGCAGAAACCATCTGAGACACCCGGCGTTTTAAGCCGGTTAGCTCAGTGGTCACCTTTTCCAGATCAGCCTCAGCCTTTTCGGCGCGCTGCGTTAGAGCGGTTTTCTCTTCGGCCCAGGAGTTTCTTTCAGCATGAAAACCGGTCTTCAGTTTTTCCATCTCCTCCAGGCTAAACTTGAATTTTAAATCGGCTTTCCGGGTCTCAGATTCTTGAATCTTCAGCTGGGTTTTTGCATCAGCCAGTTGTGATTGTAGTTCAGCAGTGGCTTCCTGTACAAACACAGAGTTACAAACACATTTATGCCCGGGTTACAGGAGTATAAGTCCCAAGCCTTTTGCAAGCAACAACACTTGGCACTTGGGGGGCTAATGCATATTTGCTCATACTGAAGAGTTCTTCCTACCGCGGTTTATATGACTAAGTCCCAAGCACTTTGCAAGCGACAATACTTCGGACTTGGGGGCTAATGCATATTTGCTCATACTTTGCTAATACTTTATGATGACCCGCCAGTGCCACGAACAACCACAGACGGCTCATGGGGGCTACATGAGTAAGTTCTGATCTTTAAACACTAATAAGTATTGGTTTATTCATGCTGATTAAACCGGCCCTTGAGGGCTACAGATGCAATGTTGATCATTAAAATCCGGTCTAAGTGAAAGATGGTTTTTTGAAGGATTTTTCTCAAAGATGCTTTATACTCATTGCTATTCTAAAGTCTACCGCATATTCAATTCTATTATACACAGTAGGCTTGGGGGCTGACAGGATATGCATACTGTACTTAAGCCAGAATTCATACCTCATATTTTCGATGCATTTGCTTCACCATATCAATTTCAAGATCTCGGCTGGTATGTACTTGGTTGAGGTAGCCAGACAGTACTTCACTGCTGCTCAAGTGAGAATAGTGAGCAACATCAAATCTCACTTTCCGCTTTTCAATAAACTCCTGTTTAGCAGAGTGTTTGGCCAAAATAGTTGGATTTCCCGGTTCTGGAAAGCCAGTGCCAGTAATCGTAACATCGTCGGTATGTGTCTCCGACGGTTTAACTGGGCTTGATGATCCAGCATTCAAAGGATTGAGTATTGACTGGTCACCGGAAGGGTCACGAATCTCTGGTGGGGCCTCGTGGGCAGGTTCTTTTGGTTGTTTTTCAGCAATGTCCGAGTTTGGGATTTGCTGCTCCGGTTCAGGGATTTTAGGATCTTAAACCGTTTGTCACCTTTGCCTTCTTGATAGGTTTTTCTTTTCCACTGCACGGTTCATGAGAGATCAGTACAAGTATAAGAGCATAAGGAGATGGAAAACAAAAGGGATGTTACCCAGGGGCAGTCTTGAAACCCGACAGCTGAGTTTGGGATGAATCGCCGGAAGAAGGGCGAGAAATCTCCTGATAATTTGAATCGAAAGGAAAGTGGCTGATGAATAAGACCCGCCAAGGGGTAAAAAGAGTTAAGTTTGGAAAGACCTCATTTTGCCGTTTTCGTGGAGCTGGAGTATTTGGTAAACCGGACGATAACTCTTCACCTCCGCTGGTCCGAGTTTGTCACCGACTCTCGTGCTGCTGTTGCTTCAAAAGAGAGTGAGGATCCAAATGAGCTAAGGGGTGCGAAAAGCTTACTTTCCGGGTTTCCCGTCAAATTTTCTGTCTTGGCAAAGGCTATGAGTCGGACGAAATAATAGTTACCTCTTCTTTAGCTGCTTGGCTGGCCCCCGTGTCATCCTGAGCATAGTCAGTGTCAATAAGGTGATTGAAAAAGGAGCCAAGGGAGTCAAGGGCTACCTCTGACTCAGAGTTTTCATCCAGTTCAAACATGCTGGAGGCGCTTGATTTCTTCTTGTTTTTCTTAGTGGTTTTCTTGGCGGCTTTCTTGGCAGCCCTGGCCTTCTTGGCAGCTTCATGGTCGTACTTCTTCCAAAAATCAGAATCAGCCTGTGAAAAGTCATCAAACTTGAGTTAATAAAGCGTTTAAATGATGAGGTAAAGGTAAAAAAATAGAGTCTCACATCTGGTGGCGGGTTAAGTTTGCATAAAGGGTTCAGACCCACTTTGCTACAATCTTCCAGATCTTCATTCAAAAGGGACTTGGTCATTTCGGTGATTGCCTCGTTAGTTAAGCGCACAGGGCCGTGGTGCAGCGGATCTTTTATACCACCAGTGTAAGTACACATTAAGTCGGGCCAACGGCTCAAGGGTATGATTTGCTAGGAAACCCAGCACCGAACCAAATCAATGCCAGTTAACCCATTTCCCAGTAGAGCTTTAACCTTTGCAGTGCTAGGGGCAAGCTTTGCACGTTCAGCAGCGGTAAGTTTTTCAGGAAGAAGATGTTTTGGGTCCGGGCGCTCGACACGATAACCCAACAAGGGATTCTCGTCAGCCGGAGAGGTATCTTTGCAGTAAAACCATGTTTGGTTCTAATCCTTGGGATGACTCGGCAAGCAAGCATAGGGGAAGATAGCATATCTTCTTCGTTGAATTGAGATTGCGCCAAGTTCCAAACTGGGTCTGTTCGTGAACTCGTTTTGGTGGTTCAAATAAAAATATTCTTTGAAAAGTTCAACACTGGGCTCCTCTTGAAGGTATACTTCGCAGAAGACTTGAAAGTTGCAAATGTTTGACACGGAATTGGGTCTAATGTCTTGCGGATGGAGTTGAAAGAAGTTCAGAACATCTCAGAAAAAATTAGAGCCGGGCGGTGAGAAGCCCCGATTCATGTGGTCAGTGAAAACAATGACCTCACCATCCTTTGGTTGAGATCTTTCTTCACCAAGATTGGGGGCACGATAATGCATAACATTCTTTGCTGGCAAGTACCCGACTTTGACAAAATCTTTGAGAGTGTCTTCGGTAACAATGGACTTGACCCAGTTGCATGAAGTGGTTGTCTTTGGCGGCATTGTGAAGAGAAAAGCTTAAAGAAAAGATTTTTTTTGCCATGTTAAGTTGATTCATTAAAGTCAGAAGTAAAAAACTGCAGCATATACTCCGAATGGCGGCTTAAATGGGGCCTAATGACATATGGCTAGTGAGAACCGGTGATGTAAGCCACCATGATTAGATTGGTATATGTCAAAGTGGGAAATCTGCTAAGTGTTAAATAAACAGGTTTTACAGACTAGAGCAAGGTATTTGGATCTAGCACTGTGCGGAAAAGGAAAATAAATTAAAACCTAAATATTGCAGTAGTGGAGGAACTAACGCATTGGTAAGATTTCTGCGGCTAAAGGGCATGCTCAGTGATTAAGGCAAAGGATAGAAACATGTTTTGCATATTCCAAAGGCCAGTTTTGGATCCAAGTAAGGATTAAACAGAAGCGTGATGAAGAACATTGATGAACTCATGAGAACTGAAGAAACCGTAATGAAGATCTACGGTGGATAAGATAAGGTACTCACCGGAACTGCTGAGCAATGGAGAGGTGCTGCAGTTTTTCTCTGGTCCCGTTCAGGGTGATGCAATGGCCGAGGTCGAGGACGACGATGAGCTTCGCGGCGGCGGTAGTGCTCATATGTGCAGAGGCGTCGCGGAGAGAGGAGGAAGACGAGAAGGAAAGAAGGGGGAGAATGGATGGGCTGTCGGGGCCTATTTATAAGGAAAGGGTCAGTAGGCGGGCGCAAGAAACGAGGAGGCTAAAAGATGATTATCCAGCCTTTTTGACGCTTTGATTTTCGGGGTGGTCAATTAAAGATAAAGATCCATTAAGATATGTTGTGTCTCATACGAAATTAATGGCTGATGATGTCATGGCGGGTTTCCGTCATTCCAGAGGATGACGTCATGGCGGGTTACAACATCTTGTGAAGAACAAATGAAGAAGGATTTTTTCCCTAAGTGTTGAAGATTGAAATGAACAAATTCAAATCAACCTGGGGCCTAATGTTGGGGATGTAACTATTAGGTTAACCCACCCAGGAGGGGCCGGGTTCAGCCACGGCGGTCTATCAGGACAAAGCCCATAAAGGCGCTAAAGATGGCGGTTCACTATGAAGACTCGTTAAAAGGCCCAAGGCCCAGAGGCGGCTTAAAGCCCATAAGCGTAAATCGCCATATATGTATAACATGTATTGTAAGGCATGTGTATTTGGTCACCGAGCCGGACATGTTATATGAACTGGCCGGGACTCTGTAAAACCGGTGGGCGTCAACATGTGTATATAAAGGGACGACCTAGCGGCGGTTTAGGGTAAGAGACAACAGATCGAAAGCTAGGTCAGGCGTATTCGCTCCCTGGTAATCGAGACATAAGTAATACCACCTCAACTGGAGTAGGCCTTTACCTTCACCGCAAGGGGCTGAACTAGTATAAACTCCTATATCCTTTGTCCCGTTTAACCCCTTTAAGCTAACCTAGTGCAATGGCTCCACGACTAAGTCCTCACACTAGGACATCTGCCATGACAATTCCATGACAGTTGGCGCCCACCGTGGAGCCAATGCACAGTGGTTTTGAGTTCTTGAAGGGCAACTTCGAAGGGATCAAGGGATACGCTGTGGGCCGGATGACCAAGAGTCGTCACAGCAAGCTCTACATCGATGATGCAGGCTAGGGCCCCGAGGCCGACTCAATTGAGTACGGGTACCGGGCCCCCTTCGGCGGAATCCACGTCTTCATCGGCAAAATCGGTGAGCCGGGCCCTAAGCCGGACATCTGCACCGGCATCATCGAGACGGCTCAGCGTGCGAGACCCGCCCGAGTTCGGCCCCCATGAAACGTGCCTTCGTGGGATTCATCCATGGAGCAGAATTTGAGGAAGGATCTACATCTGGCGGTGAGACGGCCATCTATTCTGATGGTGAGTCGTCCGTAGGCGAGACTACTTCACTGTATCAATGCTACCTCTTGAGCACTGTGTTGGTTTTCCCGAAGAGGAAGGGATGATGCAGCAAAGTAGCGTAAGTATTTCCCTTAGTTTTTGAGAACCAAGGTATCAATCCAGTAGGAGGCTACGCGCGAGTCCCTCGCACCTGTACAAAACAAATAAATCCTCGCAACCAACGCGATAAGGGGTTGTCAATCCCTACACGGCCACATACGAGAGTGAGATCTGATAGATATGATAAGATAATATTTTTGGTATTTTTGTGATAAAGATGCAAAGTAAAATAAAAGCAAAGTAAAAAGCAAAGGAAATAACTAAGTAGTAGGAGAATAATATGACGAAGATAGACCCAGGGGCCATAGGTTTCACTAGTGGCTTCTCTCAAGAGCATAAGTATTCTATGGTGGGTGAACAAATTACTGTTGAGCAATTGACATAATTGAGCATATTTATGAGAATATCTAGGTATGATCATGTATATAGGCATCACGTCCGAGACAAGTAGACCGACTCCTGCCTGCATCTACTACTATTACTCCACTCATCGACCGCTATCTAGCATGCATCTAGAGTATTAAGTTAATGAAAACAGAGTAACGCCTTAAGCAAGATGACATGATGTAGAGGGATAAACTCATGCAATATGATTAAAACCCCATCTTGTTATCCTCGATGGCAACAATATAATACATGCCTTGCTGCCCCTACTGTCACTGGGAAAGGACACCGCAAGATTGAACCCAAAGCTAAGCACTTCTCCCATTGCAAGAAAGATCAATCTAGTAGGCCAAACCAAACTGATAATTTGAAGAGACTTGCAAAGATAACCAATCATACATAAAAGAATTCAGAGAAGATTCAAATATTGTTCATAGATAGACTTGATCATAAATCCACAATTCATCGATCTCAACAAACACACCGTAAAAAGAAGATTACATCGAATAGATCTCCACAAGAGAGGGGGAGAACATTGTATTGAGATCCAAAAAGAGAGAAGAAGCCATCTAGCTACTAACTATGGACCCGTAGGTCTGAGGTGAACTACTCACACTTCATCGGAAGGGCTATGGTGTTGATGTAGAAGCCCTCCGTGATCGATGCCCCCTCCGGCGGAGCTCTGGAACAGGCCCCAAGATGGGATCTCGTGGATACAGAAAGTTGCGGTGGTGGAATTAGGGTTTTGGTTCTGTATCTGATCGTTTGGGGGTACGTAGGTATATATAGGAGGAAGGAGTACGCCGATGGAGCAACAGGGGGCCCACGAGGGTGGAGGGCGCGCCTGGGGAGGGGGGGGGGGGTAGGCGCGCCCCCTACCTCATGGCCTCCTCTTTTGTGTCTTGACGTAGGGTCCAAGTCTCCTGGGTCTTGTTAATTGAGAAAATCACGTTCCTGAAGGTTTCATTCCATTTGGACTCCGTTTGATATTCCTTTTCTTCGAAACCCTAAAACAGGCAAAAAACAACAATTCTGGGCTGGGCCTCCGTTAATAGGTTAGTCCCAAAAATAATATAAAAGTGGATAATAAAGCCCAATAATGTCCAAAACAGTAGATAGTATAGCATGGAGTAATCAAAAATTATAGATACGTTGGAGACGTATCAAGCATCCCCAAGCTTAATTCCTGCTCGTCCTCGAGTAGGTAAATGATAAAAACAGAATTTTTGATGCGGAGTGCTACTTGGCATAATTTTAATGTAATTCTTCCTAATTGTGGTATGAATATTCAGATCCGAAAGATTCAAGACAAAAGTTCATATTGACATAAAAATAATAATACTTCAAGCATACTAACAAAGCAATTATGTCTTCTCAAAATAACATGGCCAAAGAAAGTTCATCCCTACAAAATCATATAGTTTAGTCATGCTCCATTTTCATCACACAAGGATGCTCTTATCACGCACAACCCCGATGACAAGCCAAGCAATTGTTTCATACTTTGGTAATCTCAAACCTATAAACTTTCACGCAATATATGAGCACGAGCCATGGACATAACATTATGGGTGGAATAGAATATAATGACGGGGTTATGTGGAGAAGACAAAAAGGAGAAAGTCTCACATCAACGAGGCTAATCAATGGGCTATGGAGATTCCCACCGATGATGTTAATGCAAGGAGTAGGGATTGCCATGCAACGGATGCACTAGAGCTATAAATGTATGAAAGCTCAACAAAAGAAACTAAGTGGGTGTGCATCCAACTTGCTTGCTCACGAAGACCTAGGGCACTTGAGGAGTCCCATTGTTGGAATATACAAGCCAAGTTCTATAATGAAAATTCCCACTAGTATATGAAAGTGACAAAACAAGAGACTCTCTATCATGAAGATTACGGTGCTACTTTGAAGCACAAGTGTGGCAAAGGATAGTAACATTGTCCCTTCTCTCTTTTTCTCTCAATTTTTTATTTGGCCTTTCTCCTTTTTTATTTGACCTTTATCTTTTTTTGATAATTCCTCACTTGGGACAATGCTCTAGAGAATGATGATCATCACACTTCTATTTATTTACAACTCAATGATTACAACTCGATACTAGAACAAAAGATGACTCTATATGAATGCCTCCGGTGGTGTACCGGGATATGCAATGAACCAAGAGTGACATGTATGAAAGAATTATGAACGGTGGCTTTGCCACAAATACTATGTCAACTACATGATCATGCCAAGCAATATGACAATGATGAATGTGTCATGATAAACGGAATGGTGGAAAGTTGCATGGCAATATACCTCGGAATGGCTATGGAAATGCCATAATAGGTAGGTATGGTGGCTGTTTTGAGGAAGATATAAGGAGGTTTATGTGTGAAAGAGCGTATCATATCACGGGGTTTGGATGCACCGGCGAAGTTTGCACCAACTCTTAATGTGAGAAAGGGCAACGCACAGTACCGAAGAGGCTAGCAAGGATGGAAGGGTGAGAGTGCGTATAATCCATGGACTCAACATTAGTCATAAATAACTCACATACTTATTGCAAAAATCTACAAGTCATCAAAAACCTTGGCACTACGCGCATGCTCCTAGGGGGATAGATTGGTAGGAGAAGACCATTTCTCGTCCCCGACCGCCACTCATAAGGAAGACAATCAAATAACACCTCATGTTTCAAATTTGTTACATAACGTTTACCATACGTGCATGCTACGGGACTTGCAAACTTCAACACAAGCATTTCTCAATTTCACAACTACTCAACTAGCACAACTTTGATATTATTACCTCCATATCTCAAAACAATCATCAAGCATCAAACTTCTCTTAGTATTCAAAACACTCATAAGAAAATTTTACTAATCTTGAATACCTAGCATAATAGGATTTTAAGTAAATTACCATGCTATTTAAGACTCTCAAAATAATCTAAGTGAAGCATGAGAGATCAATAGTTTCTATAAAACAAATCCACCACCATGCTCTAAAAGATATAAGTGAAGTACTAGAGCAAAACTATATAACTCAAAAGATATAAGCGAAGCACATAGAGTATTCTAACAAATTACAAATCATGTATGGATCTCTCAAAAGGTGTGTACATCAAGGATGATTGTGGTAAACTAAAATTAAAGACTCAAATCATACAAGACGCTCCAAGCAAAACACATATCATGTGGCGAATAAAAATATAGCTCCAAGTAAAGTTACCGATAGAAGTAGACGAAAGAGGGGATGCCTTCCGGGGCATCCCCAAGCTTTGGCTTTTAGGTGTTCTTAGATTATCTTGGGGGTGCCATGGGCATCCCCAAGCTTAGGCTCTTGCCACTCCTTGTTCCATAATCCATCAAATCTTTACCCAAAACTTGAAAACTTCACAACACAAAACTCGAAGTAGAAAATCTCGTGAGCTCCTTTAGCGAAAGAAAAAAAAGACCACTTCAAGGTGCTGTAATGAACTCATTACTTATTTATATTGGTGTTAAACCTACTGTATTCCAACTTCTCTATGGTTTATAAACTATTTTACTAGCCATAGATTCATCAAAATAAGCAAACAACACACGAAAAACAGAATCTGTCAAAAACAGAACAGTCTGTAGTAATCTGTAGCTAGCGCAAGATCTGGAACCCAAAAAATTCTAAAATAAATTTCTGGACGTGAGTAATTTATCTATTAATCATCTGCAAAAAGAATTAACTAAATAGCACTTTCCAAATATAAATGGCAGCAGTTCTCGTGAGTGCTAAAGTTTCTGTTTTTTACAGCAAGTGTAACAAGACTTTCCCCAAGTCTTCCCAACGGTTCTACTTGGAACAAACACTAATTGAACACAAAAAACACAACCAAAACAGAGGCTATATAAATTATTTATTACTAAACAGGAGCAAAAGCAAGGAATAAAAATAAAATTGGGTTGCCTCCCAACAAGCGCTATTGTTTAACGCCCCTAGCTAGGCATAACAAGCAATGATAAATCTAGGTATTGCCATCTTTAGTTTTCAACTTTTTAGCGGAATCAAGCTAGAATCCAGGAGGTTCTTTACGTTTCCCTTCATATTCTGAAATTTTTAGATCTAACGAATCCAACCGCTTATTACAAAGGGTAATCAACATATTCATGCGGTGAATATTTCCACCAATGTTCTTAAGAGGTTCAAGAGACTTCTGTAAAATTTTAGTAACTTCACAATTATTTTCAAAAACTTGCGTCTCTTCCTGAGTAGGATGAGGTCCCTTTTTTTGAGGTAGTGTTCCCACTATACCTTCTATAATTTCAAGCGCAATATGGGGATCGATTTCAATAAAATTGCCTTTGGCAACACAATCCAAGAGTTGTCTATGAGACATATTTAATCCAACATAAAAATTGTGAAGCAAAATTCTCAGGTTTATTTCAGAGGTACAATTATGATAAGACTCCATTATTCTCAA
Organism: Triticum aestivum; assembly: GCF_018294505.1. Lineage (NCBI taxonomy): Eukaryota > Viridiplantae > Streptophyta > Magnoliopsida > Poales > Poaceae > Triticum > Triticum aestivum. The sequence goes on along the minus strand of NC_057794.1, from coordinate 43,963,392 downwards.
CCAGACATCTTTTAAGTTTTCTCCTAGTCTTTGTTTGAAGTGAAAGATTTCGAACTCAGGGGACAACGGAGAAGATAAGGGACTAGCCATAACGACAAACAAACAAACTAACACACAAGCAAACAAAAAGCAAGTGGGCAGAAAGAGGCAAATAGAGAAAGAGAGGGAGGATAGCGAGAGAGGGCGAATAAAATAGCAAGGGTGAAGTGGGGGAGAGGAAAACGAGAGGCAAATGGCAAATAATGTAATGCGGGAGATAAGGGTATGTCATGGGTACTTGGTATATTGACTTTTGCGTAGACTTCCTCGGCAACGGCGCCACAAATCCTTCTTGCTACCTCTTGAGCACTGCGTTGGTTTTCCCCGAAGAGGAAGGGATGATGCAGCAAAGTAGCGTAAGTATTTCCCTCAGTTTTTCAGAACCAAGGTATCAATCCAGTAGGAGGCTATGAGCGAGTCCCTCGCACCTGCACAAAACAAATAAATCCTCGCAACCAACGCGATAAGGGGTTGTCAATCCCTACACGACCACTTACGAGAGTGAGACCTGATAGATATGATAAGATAATGTTTTTGGTATTTTTGTGATAAAGATGCAAAGTAAAATAAAAGCAAAGTAAAAAGCGAAGGAAATAACTAAGTAGTAGGAGATTAATATGATGAAGATAGACCCCGGGGCCATAGGTTTCACTAGTGGCTTCTCTCAAGAGCATAAGTATTCTACGGTGGGTGAACAGATTACTGTTGAGCAATTGACAGAATTGAGCATAGTTATGAGAATATCTAGGTATGATCATGTATATAGGCATCACGTCTGAGACAAGTAGACCGACTCCTGCCTACATCTACTACTATTACTCCACTCATCGACCGCTATCTAGCATGCATCTAGAGTATTAAGTTAATGAAAACAGAGTAATGCCTTAAGCAAGATGACATGATGTAGAGGGATAAACTCATGCAATATGATGAAAACCCCATCTTGTTATCCTCGATGGCAACAATACAATACGTGCCTTGCTGCCCCTACTGTCACTGGGAAAGGACACCGCAAGATTGAACCCAAAGCTAAGCACTTCTCCCATTGCAGGAAAGATCAATCTAGTAGGCCAAACCAAACTGATAATTCGAAGAGACTTGCAAAGATAACCAATCATACATAAAAGAATCCAGAGAAGATTCAAATATTGTTCATAGATAGACTTGATCATAAACCCACAATTCATCGGTCTCAACAAACACACTTCAAAAAGAAGATTACATCGAATAGATCTCCACAAGAGATGGGGAGAACATTGTATTGAGATCCAAAAAGCGAGAAGAAGCCATCTAGATACTAACTATGGACCCGTAGGTCTGAGGTGAACTACTCACACTTCATCAGAAGGGCTATGGTGTTGATGTAGAAGCCCTCCGTGATCGATGCCCCCTCCGGCGGAGCTCCGGAACAGGCCCCAAGATGGGATCTCATGGATACAGAAAGTTGCGGCGGTGGAATTAGGGGTTTGGCTCCGTATCTGATCGTTTGGGGGTACATAGGTATATATAGGAGGAAGCAGTACGTCGGTGGAGCAACAGG
>NC_057794.1:43947758-43961511 GCF_018294505.1 Triticum aestivum | reverse complement strand
TTGAGAAAATCACGTTCCCGAAGGTTTCATTCCGTTTGGAGTCCGTTTGATATTCTTTTTCTTCGAAACCCTAAAACAGGCAAAAACAACAATTCTGGGCTGGGCCTCCGGTTAATAGGTTAGTCCCAAAAATAATATAAATGTGGATAATAAAGCCCAATAATGTCCAAAATAGTAGATAATATAGCATGGAGCAATCAAAAATTATAGATACATTGGAGAAGTATCAATCAACTGCATGATGGCAGGATTGGGGGCTGTTCCGAAGGCGACAGTATTTCGGACTCCTATGAGCCGCCGAACCAGGTCACAATTTTTATGGCCGGTACACAACCAGTACAGAATTCTTCAACTGCAGCAGCAATGGTTTCCAGGTCAGCAGCAGGTCCTGTCCAATTTACTAGACACTTTGACAACATTGTTGACAATAGAGGTTAACCCGGCAAATCAAGCTCAGCATAAGGCGGAAGTTGCGAACTTGCGAGATGAGATAGCTCAAGCCAAGGAGGATCTCTCAGTAGAGGACGCAAGGATGACTGCGAAAGAACCGCCTTGGAGGCTCAGGCGCAAAGAATCCAGGTTGATTCCTTCCGGATCTCGTTGGATCAGAACGCGTCAAATGAAGTTTTGAGGAGAAGGCACCGAAGTCGTCTGCCTCCGTTTTATGAGGCAAGAAATCTCTTCAACACACTTGGTGTAGGGACCAATGACCCGCCGGGGGTAAACCGCGCAGCAACTGTGGCCGGGACTGGAGCGCCGGCTCAACCGCGCACGACGGATCTACCTCGTCAGAATAATATGCCACATCATGTGCCGACACCGCCGAGTCATTACTCCAACCCTTTGGATAACATGATTGCCACGACGACGCGATTGGCGGCTCTCCCAGTTGAGGGCGAGTCTCCATCTGCGGTTGAAACACGGAGGGCTAGAGAACTTCTTCAGACATCATTGGTGCAGTAGGAAGCTTATTCTTACAGTCGTGAGAGGGTCCATTCAACCCCTCGCCCAAGCCGGAGTTATAGCAGACACATGGACTCCCCGACGTTGTCAAGCAGCGAGTAGCGTCGTAACCCGCCCCGTGGACATGACCCTCCCCATAACACTCAGGCCCTGATGAATCAGGATAGAGCATGTCGCGAGGCTGAGCTGGTGGCTCAGAACGAGACTCGTCAACTGTCTCCGGTTTATCCGATAACTTCGGTGGAGTTAGGCGTGACTTCCAGATCCTTGGGAGTACCATGTTTAGTACCGGCTCTATGTAACGTACGTGTACCCAAGGATTTCAAGGGTCCTCGTAAAGTGCCCAACTACACAGCTGACTCACCCCCTGAAACGTGGATTGGAAGTTATGAAATGGCAATGGAGTTATTGGACGTCGATGATGCTGCATGTGTGATACGTCTCCAACGTATCTATAATTTTTGATTGTTCCATGCTATATTATATTCTGTTTTGGACATTATTGGGCTTTATTATACACTTTTATATTATTTTTGGGACTAACCTATTAACCAGAGGCCCAGCCCAGAATTGCTGTTTTTCTGCCTACTTCAGAGTTTCGCAGAAAAAGAATATCAAACGGAGTCCAAATGGAATGAAACCTTCGGGAATGTGATTTTCGGAATGAACGTGATCCGAAGGACTTGGACCCTACATCAAGAAAGCAACCAGGAAGGCACGAGGTAGGGGGGCGCGCCTACCCCCCAGGCGCGCCCTCCACCCTCGTGGGGCCCATGTTGCTCCACCGACGTACTTCTTCCTCCTATATATACCTACATACCCCAAAACTACCAGATACGGAGCCAAAAACCTAATTCCACCGCCGCAACCTTCTGTACCCATGAGATCCCATCTTGTGGCCATTTCCGGAGCTTCGTCGGAGGGGGCATCAATCACGGAGGGCTTCTACATCAACACCATAGCCTCTCCGATGATGTGTGAGTAGTTTACCTCAGACCTTCGGGTCCGTAGTTATTAGCTAGATGGCTCTTCTCTCCTTTTGGATCTCAATACAATGTTCCCCCTCCCTTGTGGAGATATATTCATTGCAATCTTCTTTTGCGGTGTGTTTGTTGAGACCGATGAATTGTGGATTTATCATCAAGTTTATCTATCAGCAATATTTGTATCTTCTCTGAATTCTTTTATGTATGATTAGTTATCTTTGCAAGTCTCTTCGAATTATTAGTTTGGTTTGGCCTAGTAGATTGATCTTTCTTGCAATGGGAGAAGTGCTTAGATTTGGGTTTAATCTTGCGGTGTCCTTTCCCAGTGATAGCAGGGGCAGCAAGGCACGTATTGTATTGTTGCCATCGAGGATAACAAGATGGGGTTTATATCATATTGCATGACTTTATCCCTCTACATCATGTCATCTTACTTAAAGCGTTACTCTGTTCTTTTGAACTTAATACTCTAGATGCATGCTGGATAGCGGTCGATGTGTGGAGTAATAGTAGTAGATGCAGGCAAGAGTCGGTCTACTTGTCTCGGACGTGATGCCTATATACATGATCATACCTAGATATTCTCATAACTATGCTCAATTCTGTCAATTTCTCAACAGTAATTTGTTTACCCACCGTAATACTTATGCTCTCGAGAGAAGCCACTAGTGAAACCTATGGCCCCCGGGTCTATTTTCCATCATATTAATCTCCCATCAACAAGCTATTTCTTGCTCTGTTTTTATTTTGCTTTATTTACTTTGCATCTTTATCATAAAAATACCAAAAATATTATCTTATCATATCAATCAGATCTCACTTTCGTAAGTGACCGTGAAGGGATTGACAACCCCTTTATTGCGTTGGTTGCGAGGATTTTATTTGTTTGTGTAGGTGCAAGGGACTCATGCCTGGCCTCCTATTGGATTGATACCTTGGTTCTCAAAAACTGAGGGAAATACTTACGCTACTGATACGTCCATTTTGCATCATGCTTTTATATCGATATTTATTGCATTATGGGCTGTTATTACACATTATGTCACAATACTTATGCCTATTCTCTCTTATTTTACAAGGTTTACATAAAGTGGGAGAATGCCGGCAGCTGGGATTCTGGGCTGGAAAAGGAGCAAATATTGGAGACCTATTCTGCACAGCTCCAAAAGTCCTGAAACTTCACAGAAGACGTTTTCAGAATATATAAAAAATACTGAGCGCAAGAAGTTCACCAGGGGGGCCACACCCTACCCACGAGGGTGGGGGGCGCGCCCTACCCCCTGGGCACGCCCCTACCTCGTGGGCCCCTTGGTGGCCCTCCGATGGCCATCTTCTGCTATATGGAGTCTTTCGATGAGAAAAAAAATCATAAGCCATCTTTCCGGACGAGACTCCGCCGCCACGAGGCCGAACCTTGGTGGAACCAATCTAGGGCTCTGGCGGAGCTGTTCTGCCGGGGAAACTTCCCTCCGGGAGGGGGAAATCATCGCCACCGTCATCACCAACGCCCCTCTCACCGGAAGAGGGCAATCTCCACCAACATCTTCACCAGCATCATCTCCTCTCAAAACCCTAGTTCATCTCTTGTATCCAATTCTTGTCTCTAAGCCCGGGATTGGTACCTGTGGGTTGCTAGTAGTGTTAATTACTCCTTGTAGTTGATTCTAGTTGGTTTATTTGGTGGAAGATCATATGTTCAGATCCTATATGCATATTAATACCCCTCTGATTATGAACATGAATATGCTTTGCGAGTAGTTACGTTTGTTCCTGAGGACATGGGAGAAGTCTTGCTATTACTAGTCATGTGAATTTGGTATTCGTTCGATATTTGATGAGATGTATGTTGTCTCTCCTCTAGTGGTGTTATGTGAACGTCGACTACATGACACTCACCATTATTTGGGCCTAGAGGAAGGCATTGGGAAGTAATAAGTAGATGATGGGTTGCTAGAGTGACAGAAGCTTAAACCCTAGTTTATGCGTTGCTTCATAAGGGGCTGATTTGGATCCATATGTTTCATGCTATGGTTAGGTTTACCTTAATACTTTTGTTGTAGTTGCGAATGCTTGCAATAGAGGTTAATCATAAGTGGGATTCTTGTCCAAGTAAGGGCAGCACCCAAGCACCGGTCCACCCACATACCAAATTATCAAAGTACCGAACGCGAATCATATGGTCGTGATGAAAACTAGCTTGACGATATTCCCATGTGTCCTCGGGAGCGCTTTGCATCATATAAGAGTTTGTCCAGGCTTGTCCTTTGCTACAAAAAGGATTGGGCCACCTTGCTGCACTTTATTTACTTTTGTTACTTGTTGCTCGTTACCAATTATCTTATCACATAACTATTTGTTACCTATAATTTCAGTGATTGCAGAGAATACCTTGCTGAAAACCGCTTATCATTTCCTTCTGCTCCTCGTTGGGTTCGACACTCATACTTATTGAAAGGACTACGATAGATCCCCTATACTTGTGGGTCATCAAGACTCTTTTCTGGCGCCGTTTCCGGGGAGTGAAGCGCCTTTGGTATGTGGAATTTGGTAAGGAAAAATTTATATAGTGTGCTGAAATTTACTGTCACTTGTTACTATGGAAAGTAATCCTCTGAGGGTCTTGTTCAGGGTATCTTCACCCCGACCAGTAGAGCAAAGAGTTGCTCCTCAACCTACTGAAAATGAAAATGTCTGCTTCAAAATTCCTTCGGGTATGTTAGAAAAACTGCTAGCTAATCCTTTTGCAGGAGATGGAACAAAGCATCCTGATGAGCACCTAATATATGTGGATGAAGTTTGTGGATTATTTAAGCTTGCAGGTATGCCCGGAGATGTTATTAAGAAGAAGGTCTTCCCTTTATCTTTGAAGGGAGATGCATTGACATGGTATAGGCTATGTGATGATACGGGGTCATGGAATTACAAACGATTGAAATTGGAATTTCATCAGAAGTTTTATTCTATGCATCTTGTTCATCGTGATCGCAATTTTATATATATATATATATATATATATATATATATATATATATATATATAATTTCTGGCCTTGCGAAGGAGAAAGCATCGCTCAAGCTTGGGGGAGGCTTAAATCAATGTTATATTCATGCCCCAATCATGAGGCTCTCAAGAGAAATGATTATTCAAAATTTATATGCTCGGCTTTCTGATAACAATCGCACCATGCTCGATACTTCTTGTGCTGGCTCTTTTATGACGAAGACTATTGAATTCAAATGGGATTTATTGGAAAGAATTAAACGCAACTCTGAAGATTGGGACCTTGACAAAGGTAAGGAGTCAGGTATGACACCTAAGTTTGATTGTGTTAAGTCTTTTATGGATACCGATGTTTTCCGTAAATTTAGCACTAAATATGGACTTGACTCTGAGATAGTAGCTTCTTTCTGTGAATCTTTTGCTACTCATGTTGATCTCCCTAGAGAGAAGTGGTTTAAATATCATCCTCCCATAGAAGTAAAAGTAGCTGCACCTATTAAAGTTGAAGAAAAGACTATCACTTATAATGATCCTATCGTTCCTACTGCTTATGTTGAGAAACCACCTTTTCCTGTTAGGATAAATGATCATGCTAAAGCTTCAACTGTGGTTCATAGAAGCAATATTAAAACTTATACACCTCCTGAGCAAATTAAAGTTAAACCTGATATTGCTATTGTTAAAGATCTCTTGTCTGATAATATTGATGGGCATGTTATTCATTTCCTTGATGAGACTGCTATAATTGCTAAACCTCGTGCTAAATATAAAAACAGACCTGTGGTAGGCATGCCTGTTATTTCTATTAAAATAGGAGATCATTGTTATCATGGCTTATGTGATATGGGTGCTAGTGCTAGTGCAATACCTTACGACTTATATAAAGAAATTATGCATGATATTGCACCTGCTGAGATAGAAGATATTGATGTCACAATTAAACTTGCCAATAGAGATACTATTTCACCAATGGGAATTGTTAGAGATGTTGAAGTCTTGTGTGGGAAAACTAAATATCTTGCTGATTTTCTTGTTCTTGGTTCCCCACAAGATAGCTTTTGTCCCATTATATTTGGTAGACCCTTCTTAAACACTGTTAATGCTAGGATAGACTGCAACAAGGATGTTATTACTATTGGTTTAGGTGATATGTCTCATGAATTTAATTTCTCTAAATTTCATAGACAACACCATGAAGAGGAATTGCCTAGTAAAGATGAAATTATTGGTCTTGCTTCTATTGCCGTGCCTCCTAGTGATCCTTTAGAACAATATTTGCTAGACCATGAAAATGATATGTTTATGAATGAAAGAAGGGAAATAGATGAAGTATTCTTTAAACAGGAACCCATCCTGAAACACAATTTGCCTGTTGAAATCCTAGGGGATCCTCCTCCACCCAAGGGTGATCCCGTGTTTGAGCTTAAACCGTTACCTGTAACACTACAAAAAATACACTTCCGTGATGATACGTGTTTGTCACAGTAGGTCGCTTTTTTTGTCATGCATGTACATCCATGACAAATTTATGACAGAATCAAGATAGTCATACCTGTGCTGTCATAGAAGTGTTCCATGACAATACCAAAATTATCATCACGGAAGTGTCCACTTCCATGACGATAAATCGTGCGTCACAGAAGTGCTTTCGTCAAGGGTGACCGACACGTGGCATCCACCGTAATGGAACGCCGTTAAGCTATCGGGTCGGGTTTTGGATCCGATAACCCGTTAACAGCCCCGACCAATGGGGATTTTCCATGTGTAAAATCATCATTGGCTAGAGGAAACACGTGTCGGCTCATCGTTGGGACAGATGTCATCCACTCATTGGACAAGAGGCTCCTATGATAGGTCGACACGTGGCACGGCCCAACAGTGGCCCATTCCGGTGAAAAAGGCCGGCCCAGTAAAAATTAGCAGGCCGACCCATATAAGGCCTACTTGTGTCAGGTCCATTTAAGCCCACGGCCCATACGAGATGTGCCAATTTGGCCCGTTAAAGATTTTACACCATTGCAGCCCATCGCCAGTTCGAGCCCGTTAACAGCCCGCTATATATTTGGGCTCAATATCGGCCCGATGAGATTTTGGCCTATTAACGGCCCATTTAATGGATGGGCCAATTTTCAGGATGTACATCTTTCGGCCTTTTAGCGACCCATTTAAATGTTGGGCTAATTTCCGGCATGGTGTGTCTTTCAGCCTATTGACGGCCCATAAATCTGATGGACCATTTGTAGTCGGACCTGAGTTTCGGCCTTTTAGCGGCCCATTTAAGTGTTGGGCCAATTTATGGCCAGGTGTCACTTTCAGCCTGTTGACGACCCATAAATCAGTTGGGCCAATTGTAGTCGGACCTGAGTTTTGGCCTTTTAGCGACCATTTAAGTGTTGGGCCAATTCCCGGCACTGTGTGCCTTTCGGCCTGTTAACGGACCATAAATGAGTTGGGCCATTTGTAGTCGGACCTTAGTTTTGGCCTCTTAACGGCCCATGCCCTTCATGGTCCAATACCAGCCCGGTTTCTCTTTCGGCCTGCTAAAGGCTCACAACACAGTTGGGCCGTTTACAATATGACCTGACTTTTGGCCTCTTAGCGGCCCATGCTCTTCATGGTCCAATACAAGCCCGCTGTCTCTTTCGGCCTGCTAAAGGCCTACAGTATAGTTGGGCCATATGTAGCCCAAACTTAGTAACGGCCTGTTAACGGCCCGTGAAATAAATTGGGGCCACCTATTGCCCGCTTCGATGTCGGCCTGTTAACAACCCGGGAGGTAAGAGGGCCGACCATTAACTTTCGGCCTATTAATGGCCCATTAACTTAATGGGCCCACTAAAGTTCGTTCATGTCTTTAGGACAAATTAGATAATTTGAGCCCATTATGACGAGCAAAGGTACGGCATACAGGGAATAACGTTGCACATCCAGAATATATTATAGGAAATTACATCCACTGGGCAATCAAAGATTGATGCCAGTGCAAATAAATGAGAAGAACCTAACCATCTACAACGTCACAATCTGCAACCTCAGCACAGATGACGCCCATAAGCATGTGGGCAAGTTCTTGCTGCTTTGCCACACTGTCTCTGAAAACATTGATCAGTTGTTGTGTCGCACGACTCTGCACCTCTGATTCATCCACCATTTCCATCATTGCTTCAGCCATTAATTGGTTCACAAACATACATTTATTCCGTCGCATTCGAGAGAGAGGATACTGAACAGATTCAGATGGCGATTTTGGCAGGCTTGTATTATTGATAGTGGAGAGTGTCTTGAGCACTACATCATAACATAAATTAGGACGGAAACCAAACAGATTAATCATGAGTTATTGCCATATTACCTGGCCTAGATTTACTGGAAAGAAACAATGGGGTTGCCTTGCTGTTTTCAGAGTTTGTCTTCTTATCTTCAGCAGCCTGCACAAAATTAACACACTAGCATTGCTATCATTGGCCAAGTCAGATAATAGGAAAGCAACATTGACACAACGAATGTTTGGGCAACTAGCCTACACCAAATTAACACAATATGGCACAACTATCATCAGCCAGGTAAGGTAATACGAAAGCAACATTGACACAATGAATGAATGGGCAACCAGAGAAGCACTACAATTCAGTAATGTGCTGATATGAGATAGCACATTCATGCAGCTCAGTACGCAAAACTACCAGGCAATTTTCCTTACAAAAATCAACATTGACGCCTTTAACATTTTGCTCCAACTAATTTTAGATCAGATAAAGGTTAGATTCAGGCCGATTAACAAAATACATGCTGATATAAAAATATAGTGATATACAACAGGTACTTACATCAGCACTGGAGCACAGAGAATTCCCGCAAGATATTTTCCTCGAATACGATCCCAATGGAGGAAGTCTTGTATTGTTTAACCTTATTTTCTAAAAGAGAGACGGGTAAGAAACATGTAGAAAATATGATCAGAATGCTATAAAATTTCATGATGCGAGGATACACACACGCTTCTTAGAATGGAGTTGACATTCTTTTGCTGGACTGGAGCGGACTAGTTCTTTGGCCACTAGAATCTGCTTATTATCAGTGGGAGTTGGGTTTCTCTGTGCTGGAGCAGTATCTATGAAAAATGGAGTTGGTTTATTATCTCCTGGCGTTTGGATCTTTTGCAAAGACCTGGTTTGTAACCCTTCAGATTCTAACATAGCCATCTTCCCCTTGCATGCCTTATATAGAAGAATGGTGCTTCAATTATAAAACATGCTATAGCAGAGATGGAATAGGTACTGAAGAATAGAAAGGCATGACATATTGACATGTATTCCCTCCATCCGGAAATAAATGGATGGGTCTAGGAGTATTTCAGTTCTAGATACATCCAGTTTTATCCATTTCTGCGACATGTAATCCGGGCGGAGGGAGTATGACGTAAGAGCTAGGGATACGACAGGACAACACAGTAAAAAAACACTGAAAACCCACTGCAGAACCAAAGTAATCAAACCCACTGATATGAGATAGTACACTCATGCCGCTCATGATGCAAAACTACCAGGCAGTTTTCCTTACAAAAATCAACATTGTGGCCTTTAATCATACATTTTGCTACAACTAAATTTAGATCAGATAAAGGTTCGATTCACGCCGATTAACAAAATACATGCTGATGTAAAAACATAGTGATATACAATAGGTACTTACATCTGCATTGGAGTACAGAGAATTCCTGCAAGAATCTTTCCTCACAGACGATACCAGTGCAGAAATTCTTCTATCTGTTAAGTTTATTTTCTAAAAGAGAGATGGGTAAGAAACATGTAGAAAATATGACCAGCATGCTATAAAATTTCATGATGCAAGGATACGCACACACTTCTTAGAGTTGAGTTGACATATTTTTGCTGGACTGGAGCGGACTAGTTCTTTGGCCACTGGAATCTGCTTATTATCAGTAGGAGTTGGGTTTCTCTGTGCTGGAGCAGTATCTTTAAAAACTGGAGTTGGTTTATTATCTCCTGGCATTTGGATCTTTTGCAAAGGCCTTGTTTGTAACCCTTCAGATTCTAACATAGTCGTCTTCCCCTTGCATGCCTTGTATAGAAGAATGGTGCTTTAATTATAAAACATGCGACAACAGAGAGATGGAATAGGTACTGAAGAATAGAAAGGCATGACATATTGACATGTATTCCCTCCATCCAGAAAAAATGGATGGGTCTAGGCGTATTTCAGTTCTAGATACATCCTTTTTTATCCATTTCGGCAACATGTAATCCGGACGGAGGGAGTATGGTGTAAGAGCTAGGGATACGACAGGACAACACACCAAAAAACACTAGTTGAATGTAAAACTGTATGCTAGCGGAATACATATAGAAATAACTAAGGCAACATACACGTGTATGATTGGGAAAATAAGATGGCATTGCAACAGAGCACTAGAACAACACTTCAATGTAAAAAAACATGGTATGGTAGACAGATGAAGTACATACTGATGAATAACAATGCATAAGATATTCAGAAGCATGATGTCCAAATTAAGTAGATGGCATTGCGATAGAGTAGAATGACATTACTTAAATTTGAAAACATGTTATCATGAATGGAATAGGTACTGAAAAACAGGAAGGCATGACATATTTACATGCATGATCAGCATGCTAAGCACATGGCATTGTAACAGAGTAGATACACTCCAGGACATTATATGCATGTTGTACCCATATCACAGGCCAAGTTAGAGCGAGGACCTTGTGGGGTGAAGAGGATTCATCATCTTTCTGCAAGTCTTCTGAAGAACTGCCTTTACATGTTCCATCATATTGGGTATCATTGACATCAAGTTTATTGGCCTTTACATTGCTCCGTGAGGTTCTTGTGGATATATTAGTGTGTGCAATTACATCTGACATGCATGGAAGACAACTAGTAGTTAGATTTATGTAATGAGTGCCTATAGGAGACGACATAAATAGTAGGACTGGGGTTAACTAGCAGCAACAGGTCTCATAAACTAAAGGGAGAACACAGATGAAAGCTACAGAATATGTATCGTTTGTACTCGAGATTAACGAGATGGCACACAAAAGTATTAAAGAACAACATAGGAAATACTAGAAGTGGTATAATACTATAATCACCCACCTGTGGGATAGCATTGGCTGATGGATGATAACTATGGAACAGTGTTACCTAAAGAACAAGTATCTTAGCTGAACTATGGAACAACGTTAACTCCTGAACAAGACCTGTAAGAGATCAGCATGAATATACAGTGAAATGTGATGATCTATTTTCCATGCTTAGATGAATAACAAAGCCATAAATGTTGCACACAAGTAAGATGAGGGTACAACCTATCTGGCTGCCATCCATAGGAGTGAGCATCATGTGCTGACTTGTGGATGGCCCTGCAGTTGTTGTGGCTGTGCATGTCGGGCACGTGCATTCGATGCAGGGAACTATTGAGTGGGGACTATAGCTCCCTTCTGGTGTATGCTTCCCTTGTTGGAGTAGCTGCGGTGAGTCGGAAGACAGTGTGTCTGAAGATGCAGATAACGCATAATGTTAAGAACGACATATCTCTTTGATCTGAAGAAATACACTAAGAGATCAACAACAAGGTACGAGAGTGGTCACACGTCTGTTGACTGAAGACTAAATTGGGGTCACACGATTTTATTTTATTTTGGTACTGCCGATCTACGCCAGATGGCTGGCCGTCTTGTGCCTCCCGGCTGACACTGTTCGGAATCTTTCCCGAAGAGCCAGCGACCAACGGCAGAGCAGCCTGCCTCCGCCATCCGTGGCCCCAGCCAAAACCCCGTTCCCCGCCCACCGCACTGCCGTGGTTGCGCCGCCCCCGGGCCAATCCACAAAGACTCCCCGTCATCCGATCCGGCGGCGGCAGTACCTTCAACCCATGCAACTCTAAAAGATAGCCATCTAATTAAGCACTTCTTCCACGGCTAACTTTGCGGCCCCGCACCCTTACGTTAGACACCAGCCAACTGGCAGCCTAGGAGCTCCACCGCCTCGAGGGGTGCTGTTTCCCATTGCAAATCGATTGGCCCAGAATAAAAATTCAGACAACTGACGCCTAAATAAAGTGATTCGAGATGAGGCTGCGACCTATCTGGCAGCATGGTGAAGTAGGCAGGTCCAGCTGCCGAGTTGGTGAGGCCGGCGCGGTTGCGGTGGCGACCGGTGGCAGGGAAAGATCCATGTCGTGACGGTCGACGGCTACGCCGAAGCAGCGCCAGGACTCTGGACGGATCCAAAGTTGGAGCCGCTCCGGCGCTGTGAACAACGGCGGGGGTGAATCGGCTCCGGTACAGTTCACGCGGTCGTCGTCGAGGCAACACCAGCAGCACGAAGTAAGAGGCGCACGACCCAGTGCACGACAGCAAATGGATAGCATCTCCAGCATTAGGGAGGAGGGCGGCTGTGAAATTGGTGCGGTGGGGGGCGCCATGGAGGTGGGGATGAGGTTTCGCGGCTCGGGAGAAGGGAGCTTCCCGGGGAGAAGGTGATTTGGCGCCCACGAGGTATGAATGGGGGCGGGCAGGGGAAATTGGGAGGGGAGTGGAACCATGTCTTACGGACACATTTGTTTGAAATGTGAGGGGGAGTTACAGTTCTACCCTTACCTATAGGCTTCTCGGCTTGGGTTTGTGTACTGAGGGTCGGGGATAGTAGAGTAACTTTGCTTCTCCCCAAATAGTGGGCGGGAGCGATTTCGAGCGAGGAGGGCGTTTTTTGAACTATAGTGGGCGCGAGCGATTTCGGGCGAGGAGAGCGTGTTTTGAAATAGTGGGCGCGAGCTATTTCGGGCGAGGAGAGCGTGTTTTGCCGACCATGGTTTATGAATTATTCGGCACATGTCATTTCGGAGGAGAAGGCGCGCTTGGATGAAGTTATGAACCTACCCTCGATGTACAACGGGCCAATTGATGCGTGTCCCACATAGGATGGTAATTTTGCGTATCCCATTTATGTGCTCGGGCGAATTCCACCGAGCAGAGAGGACGTTTAACGGTTCGTTCAAATTTTGGGAGAACGAGCATCCATGTCTACCTTACCAAGTCGATTCAGATCAAATTTTGAAATATTAGCTTGCCACTTCTTTTTTAGATGGAGAGATGATGCTCGGGAGTAATGTGTTTTTACATGCTCGTTGCTAGGGATTTACTATATGACAAATAGTTGACCCACTCAAAAACGCGAATCAAACCCAAAATGAAATATCTTGATTCAATGAAATAGCTCGTTCAGTAGGTCAAAATAGTGAACTAAATCCAAAATTGAACACCTCAATCGAGTAGCATGTTGTACAGTATTATAGTACTCCATGAACATGTTGAAAGTCAAATTAATGAACTTGTTTGATATACACATATATCCGTTCATGTGTGGATTGCAGACAACATGTTCTCTAATTTAAATATTTGAATGCAAGTTTATATCGAAACATGGTTTATATCAGTCTTTGATGCATAAAACACGACCTTCCCCTCCCCCGGACTCCTGTTCTCTCTTTCTCTCTCTCGCCGACAATCTTCAATTCTGTCGCACGCATCCGACACAAAAACCTTGTTCGTCCCTCTCCCTTTCTCTCCATCTCTCTCTCTCTCTCTCTCTCTCTCTCTCTCTTTGTGTGTGTGTGTGTGTGGGGGGGGGTCTTTCTAGTTCGCATGCATATATACACCATCTATAGGTCTCTCTCGCACACTATGTATGATACTCTAGCTAGTCCAAGCTATATATCTTGGGTGCACTCATCGTACGCACACAGATTCCTTGGCTCTTTG
>NC_057794.1:43933329-43947748 GCF_018294505.1 Triticum aestivum | reverse complement strand
GATTTACTATATGACAAATAGTTGACCCACTCAAAAACGCGAATCAAACCCAAAATGAAATATCTTGATTCAATGAAATAGCTCGTTCAGTAGGTCAAAATAGTGAACTAAATCCAAAATTGAACACCTCAATCGAGTAGCATGTTGTACAGTATTATAGTACTCCATGAACATGTTGAAAGTCAAATTAATGAACTTGTTTGATATACACATATATCCGTTCATGTGTGGATTGCAGACAACATGTTCTCTAATTTAAATATTTGAATGCAAGTTTATATCGAAACATGGTTTATATCAGTCTTTGATGCATAAAACACGACCTTCCCCTCCCCCGGACTCCTGTTCTCTCTTTCTCTCTCTCGCCGACAATCTTCAATTCTGTCGCACGCATCCGACACAAAAACCTTGTTCGTCCCTCTCCCTTTCTCTCCATCTCTCTCTCTCTCTCTCTCTCTCTCTCTCTCTCTTTGTGTGTGTGTGTGTGTGGGGGGGGGTCTTTCTAGTTCGCATGCATATATACACCATCTATAGGTCTCTCTCGCACACTATGTATGATACTCTAGCTAGTCCAAGCTATATATCTTGGGTGCACTCATCGTACGCACACAGATTCCTTGGCTCTTTGCCTGTAACTCTCTCATGCACCACTATGTCATCTCGGAGCTCTCCCCCCGCTCTCTCAAACTCTCCATCCACCTGGGTCACACATACACATGCATATCTCACTCACACTCGATAGTCCCATCTAAAACTCTATCTCTCCCCCTCGTTCTCTCTCCATCTCACACGCGCACACACACAATCTCATGCCCAGCTAGCCAAGTATGATGGTCTCTCACTCAACTGTAGGCACACGCAGTCCCTCCTATATGTATATGACTAGCTAATCTTAGTCTCCATCACAAACATGTGCATGGTCTATCTAGGTTTCTCTCGGGGCATCTTTCTATCGCGCACGCACTCCCTCGATCTCCCACCCATATAGTCCCCCACGATCTCGATGGGATCTCTCTATCACAAACACACCCTCTCTCCCTCCTCATGCGTCCATGCCATCCATGTGTCCCTCTCGACCTTTGTTCCTTGTTGGCCACACCACTATTGGACATGTGCTACAGGGGTGTCTCTCTCCGTTGCAAACAATCACACACTAGCTATCTTCGTGTATCTCCTCGCCTCGCTTTTCCATCTCGGAGATGCATGCGTGATATGTTCGCATAAGAAATGAAAAAACACACACACTCTCTCTAATTTATCGTTTGTTGTCACTTTCTCTTTCACACACATACTCTTTTTGCACACTTACTCATTCTCCTTCACACACACTTGATCTGTCTCGACCGAGACACTCTCCTCGGTCCATAGCATATAGATTTATTGAAAAGTCAAACATCACAAAGTTTGACCATGTATGTGGAGAAAAAGAATTACATCTAGTACGACAAACATATGCCATTAGATTCACCATGAGATGTAGTTTTGTATGATGTATCTTTGGTATTTTAAATATAAATAACATTTGCGTAAACCTGATCAAAGTTTCCAAAGTTTGACTTCTAAAAAAATTACATGCACTGCATTATCGAGCGGATGGAATATCTCTTTCCCCCTCTCAGCTATCTGACGCACCACTCAGCCTTATCGGGGCTCCTCAATCTCTCTCAAACTTTATTGGTCAGTTTGGTTCGTGACCCGACCCTCATGCCTTGATGGCTGGTACTGCCTGGTGTGGACGTGAGATGTAAAATATTTCTGCCTGGCCAGGCTTGTGTGGTGCTGAAGCATTTGGTTCATGCTTGGGCCAGGCAAAGCATTAACGTCCCATCAATCAATCCATGCACCAATTATTTAATGTTAATATCCATCCATGTTGCTGTTAGCCTCGTGGCCACACGACCAGGCACGACCAGGCGTTCGAAATCGGTCGCCTGGGCCAGGCTACTTGCAGTGTCTGGAGTTCAGCGAGGCTAATTAAAGTGCAAGGGAACCCAGGCCAGGCGGGCTTTCTTTTTCACAGGGTAGCAACCAAACAAGCATGCATGAAATCCAGCCACAACCCCAGGCCAGGCAAAAGATGCTCAGGACGCAAGCCAAACTGGCCTTATATCTCCCTGGTTCACACATACACATGTCTCGCTCAGTACCATAATCCCTCAATCCATCATAGGTGCAAGCACTCAATCCATCATAAGTATGATTATCTCTTACTAGCCAACAGGAACACACGTATTGTCTCCTTCCATCCATACATCTATCTCGATATCTCTTGGGTCATCTTCTATCGCGCACACACCTTGTCACTCGATCTCCCACCCATGTAGTCCCATCACGATCTCCAGGGGATCTCTCTATGACAATCATACACTCTCTCCTCCCCATGTTTGCATTTTCTCCGTACGTCTCTCTCGACCTCTCTCCCTTGTTTGTCAGACCCCTCTTGGCCACGTGCTAGCTTAGGGGTCTTGCTCTCTTGGTTCCAAACAACCACACACTATCTCCTCACCTTGCCTCCGTTGTCGAAGATGCATGCGTGATATGTTTGCATAAGACACACACGCTTTTTCTCTACTTTTATCGTGTGTTGTCCATGTCTCTTTCACACACGCACACACACTTTTTTCACTCACTCTCTCTCTCTCTCTCTCTCTCTCTCTCTCTCTTGTTAGGGACTCTGTCACGTCCATAAGCATATGGATGTTTTGAAAAGTCAAACCTCAGAAACGTTTGACCAGGTATATGTGGAGAAAAACATTTACATCTGGAACGATCATTAGATTCATCACAACATGTACTTACTTCATACTATCATTTATCTTTGATATTGTAGATATAAGTAATTTCTTTATAAACTTGGTCAAAGTTTCAAAAGTTTGACATAAAAAAATGTTGGAACTACATTATCGAACGGAGGGAGTAGCTCTTTCTCTCTCTCTCTGCTATCTCTCACGGGCCTCCCCTCTCACTCGAACTCTCTATACCGACGGATTATACGCTCACTGTGTCAGTGTATAGCTCCATATATTGTTTAGTTGACCGGTCAACCAATCATATGCTGCCTTGTCAGCTCGTGTTCTGTATCTTCGTGTGCTGGCCATGTGGCAGTGGGTGAAAATAAGTAAACTAGAGGCCCATCTGACACGCAGTGAAGTAAACAAAGTTGAAACCACTCGGGGTAGCACCCCGCACGCTAGTAAATTGAGGGCGCATTGAGGACAAACTTCTTGCGCGCGAAGGACACACTCGCGCACAATTCACCACTGCGCGGTGGCATGCACAGAAGGATGTACTCGTGCACACCCAACACACAACACACACCAGCACACGTGTACACATCTAGGAGTAGAAGGCCGTGGAAAAATCTGGCGCGATGGCCGCTGCCGGAGCCGTGCACCCCCAATCTTGGTGTTCCGTGCAATGCACGGGCATCTACGCACGGGAAATTATGTCGAACAGGGCTAGTTGTAAGAAGGCTAGCTCTACAGCCATGATGATGGTGACTGCAGATGGTGAGGCTGACTATGGTATGCCGAACACGGCGCCTATACTCAGGTGTCATCTCCGGCGCAGGGTCTTGTCACTTCACTGTGAGGAGCAGCACACAAGAATTTGACCAACGGATAGTACAGTGCTAGTACTCCTACTACTACATTGGTTGTACTACTACTAGTACTAGTAGCACCACCTTCTGGATTTAGGAGTACTACCACGTCCATCTGGATTTTAGTATTTGACTAGCAATATCTAGTAATGCATGCCACCAAAAATGTACTACTCCCTCTGTAAATAAATACATGGTATTTTATTCCTATCGCCGTGAGAACTTAATGTTTTTTTGCTACTCCTAACTAGAGTACTAATAGGATTACATGCAATGAACTAAACACTGCATGTCATGTTTGGTAGTAAGTCATTGAAAGCATGCACGGCCCACATCTCTCATTGGTTGATATGTCACGAAATAAGAAACAAGGAGGGAGTTAATGCACCGTGCCTAAGTATTTTGGGATTATTTGGTTTTCGTAAGGTGACTTACACAACATTTCTGTTTACATGCATTAACATTTAATAGTTAAATCAAAGGTCAAAACTTGGCGCAAAATGCAAAGGGGACCAATAAACCAGTAAACATCAAACTTCTCTCGTTTGGCCCCAACTAGAGGTCCGGTGAGATGACTATACTGCACCAGCACGGAGGGGGACGCAGCTTCATTGACTTACGGCAACTGCCTTTGGGTGAATGACACGTGGCCCCAGGGGGTGGCTGGCCCACCTATCATACAGCCAAAGGCAGGTGCAGTAGAGGGCCGAGGAGTAGTACGAAATCCTACGCACCTATGCACGCTAACCAAGGGCTGAGTGATCACTCGAATCGCAAGATCAGTTGACTAGAAGCTACGCTAGACCCATGGAGGCGATGAGTGCGAGCATCAGCCGGCTGTGCCAGATGGTCCACGACGCCGGCCTGCGGCCCGGCACCGAGGAATGTCTCCAGGTAATATTGCTTGAGGCCGCCAGGGCGAGGGCCGCTTGGATGACAACTTCGTCTCCTTGTTCGATGAGGTCCTCGTCGGTTTCCTCGACAAGTTCACCGTCGTCAAGAAGCTTGCGAACGACTTTGACGTAAGCCTCCAGCCGACGCGCCCAGGCTCTGCGATGCCCGCCACCCTCAACAGCCACTATGGTAACAACCTCTTTGACGCACTGGTGGCCCTGCGACTGCCCGCCATCGCGCTGGAGAATGTCCACCTCGAGGTCACGCTCGCCGCGCAGCGCCTGGCGCAGCAAGACACCATCGACATAATCACC
Source organism: Triticum aestivum (assembly GCF_018294505.1). Classification (NCBI taxonomy): domain Eukaryota; kingdom Viridiplantae; phylum Streptophyta; class Magnoliopsida; order Poales; family Poaceae; genus Triticum; species Triticum aestivum. The sequence continues at coordinate 43,942,939 of NC_057794.1, read as the reverse complement.
CACGTCTACGCGCAAATCGTCCACAAGGACTACTACATGCAAGAGGAGGACGATAGGACACTGGCCTTCTTGGAGCACAGGGCAACCTTGGACGGCACTGTTCAGAAGCATGTTGAGCTCGCCGCCAACGCCGCTGCTCCTCACACGTCGGTTGGTGACCCGGTGCACTAGGGCGTGAGGATGTCGTTGAACGTTGATGGATTCGTATGTATTTTTATCTTTCCGTCAAATCCATGTAGTAGTATATGATACTACAGTAATTATCTTACCTTTCGCATCAACTTCATAATTTTCGTACGTACTCCATGCATGAACGGCGCCAGAACCAAACTTCTCATTACTCTAGGCAAAATCGTTATTTTCTATCTATCAGTCGCGCCATGGAGCAGAACCAAATTTTACAAGTTACGAGTTCAAAAGGAAAAGCCTGCCATGTTGGCGTCGCACCCCCACATGGTTGGTCCGGCACGCCGCTCAAGCGGGAATGTGTGCGGTGTTGCATTTTCACTTACAAGTGGGACCACAGTTGAGAAAACCGACTATCGGCAAACCCCCACCCCGCCCACCACGCGATGGCTGAGAAAACAGGAGGGAGAAGAGATGGCTGTAGCACGGACTCCAAGAAAATTGGTGTCGGATGGGACTCGTGTGGGTGGCGTGTGCCGTACTGCTAGACGTGAATGCTACTGAGTTATGGCCCATGCCACCCCACTATATCGAGCCTATGTCAAGGTATGTAGAACAAATTTCCTGCAGTCCGTGCTCAGCCCTCCTCTATCTCTCTTCTCAGCCAGCCAGCGGAAGCGCGGAGCCCATTGTCTGTTTACTCACATGCGGCCCCACATGTCAGTGAAAACGCAAGAGGGACCCACTGAACCTGCACATCTTTCACCTCGACGTGCTGGTGATGAAAAAAAAATCCAATAAAGATCTTCGGTGGCCACTTTTGGAGTTACTCAAGAGTAGTAAGATTCTATTTACAGTTTAACCCAAGATGCACATCTCGTGGCTTCAACTACCACTCTATTTTCTTTCATGACATGACCTGGATGTTGGATGTCCCACGTGTCGGTAAAAGGAGGAAGAACCCGACCAAATCTTCGGTTCTGCTCTCAGATTAGACTAGTTGTGCTAACTTAAAATTTTTATTGTGTACTCCCTCCGTTCCAAAATACTTGACTTCCATTTGTCCAAAAATGGATGTACCTATATACTAAGACATGTCTAGATACATATATATTTTGACAAATAGAAGGCATGTATTGTGCAACAGAGGGAGTATAATGGATGCAAGTTTTTGTATTGGGAAGAAGAGTACATCCATATATTGATAGAGCGCAATTTAGTAGATGTTCTATCACTTTTAGCTAGCACAGACGCAAGATCGAGCCTCCGCAGATCAACAATGAATGCATCAAGAAGGCACTAATCCAACTTACAGGAGTAGTAAAATGTATTCTTGTTTTCTTTGCTCTTGCTTTTCTAGTTAAAATTATCGTTGGAGTCCATGCAAAACGGAGGTGTGTTTGGGGTCGTGCGTTGGATTTGGCCTTACAAGTGGGACCGCAGTTAAGGAAACCGACTATCGGCAAACCCCCACCTCGCCCGCCGCGCGATGGCTGAAGTTAGAGAAACGACGAGGTTGAAGATATTGCTCTAGCACGGGCTCCAAGAAATAATATGGTGTCAGATGGATGTCGTGGTGGTGGCGTGTGCCGTACTCCTGGACGTGAATGCTTGTTCTGGCCCATGCCACCCTACTACTTACTCCCACTATATAGTACTAGTATCGAGGATTCGAGGTGCTGGTTACGTACATCGAACACATTAACATATGGCTACAGTAAAAACACCCGCCCGACGCGCGAAGCATCTGAAGCTAGTACAAATAGTGTACTACTATTGTTGATTGGCCTCATCCGATAACCTGTTGCAATGCACGTACAATTATGTATTCGGAAAATATTTTTTTGCCTCGTCGCACCACTCACTCAGAGAAGCGACTCGAAAGCCATTCATAAATTTAGTAAGTTTATCACACACATATCATTTTATTACATACAACAGGTCATCAACACACATCGACAACGAGGATACATTATAAATACTAAAGTTTTCACCACACAACAAATAACAAGCAATAAAATGACCTTAAACTCAACCATTCCTCGGCGTTGGAAACACTTGCTTTGAACCACAAGTGATTCTCTGGGACGGGCCATCGATTGTCGATCTGGAAACCAACACAGGACTGATCATCCAGGCTGAAGCGGCCTACTATATCCCTACAAGGGTAGGGAACCACACAAATGTCCGAGGTATAGACACAGTTGCTTATCATAAATGTGTCAACAACAGTTGGATCGCCTTTCGCCATCATCGGATAGTTTTGTCCAAGGAAGAGCGAGTTTTCTCCAAGACTATCAATTCTGTACCAGGGAGAAGGAGTTGGCGCTAGCGCACTAGTATCCATCCCGAATACCATGCAACGGGTGTTGGAATAGGTCCGGAGAGTGCGACCTTGGGAGACACCTGCTTCCTTACCAGTTACATCATCAGTGGGCTGTATACACACAAGAAGAGGTGATCCATCGGAATTAGTTGCTAGGCGCCACAGAGTATATGGGCGCTGCTCGTCCTCATGCTCGTGATCATCACCATCGTCATCTCCCCCTTGGTTATAAATTTTTTCAAGTATAGGTTGTGGGATGTTCACAGGACCTTGGAAACACAAGAAGAAGGTTAATTAGTAAAGGGAAACTTGCTAACCCGCATGCATGTGGATGAAACAATTATAATTACGGTGGAAGACAAACGTACCGAAACTATGAGGATGCCATGCAAAAACAGTGCCATGAGTGGTGGCAGCAAACACAAGGCGCTCGTATTGAATTGCATCACAGTACTCATCCGTGTACAGAAACTGATTTTTGAGCAATATCCATCGAGTGAAACCATCAAGGAAGGCAACAAGCTTGTTGAAGATAGCAACAACATCATAGTCACTGTAATTCCAAGAGCGGTTATGAACTCGACAAATTGCTATCTTCCGTAGAATACAGTCACCATGATCGTATTTGAACGTCCGTACATTACCGGTGTGCTCAACCTCTGGGCAGTGTGCTGAGATTTTTGGAAGTGGAACCCGGCGATGAGTGTACACATTCACAAGTTCCCACTCGCAGTTGGACCCAATGTAAACAACCCAATCTCCATTTGCGCTCGCCCAAGCCTTGCCTCAAGCGGTGGCATCTTAACATCATATGTATCATTATCAAGCGACATCAACTTGCACAGGGCGAGGCCTCCGTCATGCCGGCGCCAGTCATCATCAGGGTCACGGCGAAGAAGATAGGGGAGATCAAACCGCTCCTTGACTCTTGGGTTCTTTGTAATGATGTTATTAGTTAAGTCGAGAATGGGCTTGAACGAACCTGCCATGCTAGCCGAGGTGATGATGTCGCACCGATCAATGAGTTCCTCCACCATGTCATCTTTCAGATCGGGGCAAGAATAACGGGGTCGTTTCTGGCCTGTTCCCTCCATGGAGAAGACGATCGAACAATGGCAGAAGAAAGGGTGAAGGGCTGAAGGAAAATGGAGGTGGGAGAGGAAGAGTGTGCACAACAGTTCCAAATCTAGAGGGAAAGGCAAAGAGTCGGTGGACGGTTGCGAGTTTGCCACGGTTCACGAAGAGGTGCCCCGGCCTACACGTCCGTTCGGAAATACTCCTACTACTCGCCGTCGTCTCACTGATATGTTGGAATGGGACCACATGTCAACAAACCATGGTGTGTAATTTCTCGTGCAAAATGCGATCTGGCCGCGTTGGCCCGAGGTGCCGCATTAGTTATCGACCTTTATTTTTTTAATGGCGTGCCGATCAGTTTTTAATCACGACTAACTGGTACTGTACGCAGAGAAAATATAAACTACTCTACCACTACTCCACCTCCAGTACTAGTAGTATAAAAAAGATATATAGGCTGGAGCTTGAGCGCTTTCTTGCTAAGGCTGCCCACTTACTTCTCACACTACCACCCTCTCTCTAGATCTAAAAAAGACGACCCCTCTCTCCCTCCTCACCAGTGGTCACAGATCCGCCGGGGAAGAAAAGGACGTGCAACGTTGACGCACTCGTCCTCGGCGAGCGAGGTCATGCACCAACGACAAGCCCGTCCTCTCAGACCTAGCGCCCGCGCGGGATGTCCTCCGTCCCCAAGCTCGCTGCCGTAGTGTGTGCGGAGGACGATGACCACGAGCGAAGCCACTTCCTGCCGACCCTTAGGTATGCTACCTCTTTTCGAACCATAACCTTGTTCTATTGTCCCATCTGCCACGTCGTTGCATGTGGATCTTTTTCCACTCCACCATCTTCCCAATTTGCTATCCTCTGGTCTGCTGGCCACGCATACGAAGACCATAATTTGCATTATAAAAGGAAACCCTACTTCATGCAGACTAATCCATGTCTGGGTTAGATAAGGAAAGGAAGGGAGACTGTACTGTCCAAGAGAGTAGGCATCGAACCCGCATCTAGGTTGAAAAGGGGAAAATCAGTAGCTAAGGAATGAGTCTCATGTCTCTTGGTTGAAGAAGGGTAGAAAGGCATGACAACGCAATAGAGAATGACCAGGTCGATCGGTTTGTTGTCCTCACATAGGAAAAAGGTGGCTAAAGAGAGAGAAAATGGGATGTAATCCACATATGCTGCCTGGATATTTGTTGCTCTGGGCAACCATACCTCCCTCACCACTCTGCGTCCGTGGAGGTACATCGTACTGGTGCGCCCACTATCCGGATGGGCCTCCCATGCTCTTATTGCCACTTTTTTTGCTGTTAGTATAACGCCAGCAGTCAAGTCAAGCAATGCTACTGCTAAAGTGATGCCACATTTAACTAATGCCGCTCTCAGTCTAATGCCACCAATAAATTTAAGCAACGCCAGCAGTCTAAGGCATTCTAATGCTGTTGCACAGCCAGTATACCAATGATGAAACTTGTTACTACCTTCAGATTTTTGCACTGTTAATGCTTATAGAGTTACATACCTCACTTTCATGAGATAAGTTAATTTTTTTGTACAGTGTCACCAAAATGCCAAGGCGCTGATGTCATTTCATTTTGGTTAAATTGCACAGACAATTATGAAGACAAGAGGAAAGGTCAAGAGTGGGCACCTCCTCCTCCGGCTGTTTTCTTGATTCGTTCAATCAAGTTTTTATGTTTGATTGATTATCAAGATTGGGATAGCAATTTTTAAGGTCCCCCCGAGTTCGAAATGATATTTACCTTGGAGGTACATGGTTTGCAATTTTTTATATTGTCATTAGTTAATAATGCTAGTTACCTTCAGACTTTTGTATTTGGTTTAATGCTCATGCAGAGCTAGTATACCAATGCTGAAACTTGTTACCTTTACATTTTGTATTGTTAATTCTTATAGAAACCTTCCAGTGCTAGAGTTTATTGAAATCTGTTCAGTAAAACCATTGTACTATACCCTGTAATAAACTAACTACTCTACTGTTGCACTAGCCACTGGATTAGTGTATATTTGTAGTATTCGAATGGTGTTGCATTAGCGTATGGACATAAATAAAGTGTGGCAAGCTTTCCCAGATATGTGCTCAATAAAACTACTACCTATTTTTCTAAATACTAGATGTTTGCGTACTTTAAATTGAACCACAAAAACGTCTTATATTAAGGAACAAAGGGTGTAGAGTTCACTCAAATTATCCCGGTAAAGCTAGTCACACCTTTGTTAAAATTAATGTTCATTATGTTATCGGAGGAGGTCTGTATGTTTGTCTCTAATGCCTGTCGACTACATACCTGACATCATGATGTAATGTTAAGTCATTTCGTTTTGTACAATGTCACTGAATTGTCAAGGTGGTGATGACATTTTATTTTAGTAGAACTGCACAAAATTTGCTTAAAAGAAGAGGAAAGGTCAGGAATGGCTCCGTTTTTCAGAAAAAACTATGTATGCCTTCCTGACATCAGCCGCTATTGCTTTATTTATTCCTTCAAAGAGGTGGTTAGAAATAGTCTTGCTACCTTTTCCCATTATGAAATTGGAATGCTTATATTTGTGAGTCTATGCTTCAACTAGTGCCACTTTTAGAGTAATCACACTTTCAATATCTATGCAAACAGGGATGCTCGATTTTAGTGGGACTGCACAAAAAGACCAACTGGTTCAACATTAGGAGCATGTTTTTTCCAAACCTTTATATCCCATTGGTGGCACTATGAGCCGTTCATTACGAAGGTACATGGTTTGCTACTATCTTGCTACTCTTTTTGTACTGTCATTAGATAGTAATACTAGTGGTTTGCATGTGAATTTATTGGCAGGGTGGACCTACATTGGAGGTGCAGGACAGGATTCAATGATTGGATGCTCAATTTCGGTTGTATTGATTTCACCTCTTCCATCACTGCGAACATGGATATCCTTGGTCTGATGAAGAATAGGCTCTATATTTGTGCTCCGAACCAGCAAATCAATTTAGTATGAAATTGTCCAGGGCAAAACATAACTGTATCAGATTGTCCAGTGCAGAACATGACAGATGCTAAGCGGAAGAGACATGTTTAAACCGAAAATACAAGGTGTGGTATACACTACTAGGAAAAGGGCTATAGATGGAAATGACACTAATGGCGCACCAGACAAGTGGTGCGCCATTAGTATATACTAATGGCGCACCACCCTCTGATGCGCCATTAGTGTTGAAACTACTAATGGCGCACCCTGACCACGGTGCGCCATTAGTACCAATTTTTTTTTTGAACTAGTGCGCCTGTCCAAACATACTAATGGCGCATCCCCTGGTGGTGCGCCATTACTAGTTGTAACTAGTAATGGCGCACCATCCAGGAGGTGCGCCACTAATGTTATTTTTTTATTATTGCTTTTATTCCTTTTTTTGCAAAAGTTCTAATGGCGCACCGCCAGGGGGTGCGCCATTAGTAACCTGGATTACTAATGGCGCATTTGTTGCTGGTGCGCCATTAGTAAGTGGGCAGCAACAAGATATTTTGGACAGCCTCTCCTCCCACACTCACTTTCTCCCCACTTCATTCTCTCCACCGCCTCCTCCTTGTCTCGGGTGCCTCCTCTTTTTCACCTCATTTTCACCATAGATTCATTCAAATTAAGTGGTTAAGTTACCTTGTTTTGCTAGGTAAGTAAGGGGGGAAGCTATATTTATGTTGTTCTCCCTACAACAATGTGCACATGCACTTTTTATGGCCTAGCTAGATCTATGTATGTTCGTGGTGTTGCATATGTTTGTGGTGTTGCATATGTGTTTGTGTTTGGAGGTGTACCGGTATTTGAAATGCGATAGTTGCCAATATTTTGCCGGAATGTTGATTCATTTCCGTTTCGGCGAGAATTTTGGCATTAAGCATTCTTTTTGGTCCTATTTTTAGGGAAAGTCATGCCAAATTTTTTCTTGGTTCTAAAATATCGTTTTGCTCTACCCCGCAGGCGACCATGGTCCGCATGATGACCGAAGGCATCGTGAATAGGTTTTTGAGGTCCGCGAAGGCCGAGATGCTTCAAAAGAACGAGACGGAGATAAGATGTCCGTGTCGAAGATGCAAGCTGAAGAGCCTTATTGCGGACCTGGAATCCGGGCAGGTGCGGGACCACCTGCTCTTGCGTGGTTTCATGGATGGCTACCGGTGGCAAGGTGATGAAGATGACTACGAAGTCGTCCATGGGGGCCGGGCAAGAAATGAGGAAGGGCAGCAAGACAACCACCGCGGCTCGGGCGGGCGAGAAGACGAAGAATCCCCAGGAGATGATCACGACGGTGATGCTGTACACAGTCATCATGTAGAAGATGCAGGACATGATGATGAGGAAGATGCCGGAGCAGACGACGGGCATGATCATGAAGATGATGATGCCGGCGGAGCAGACGACGCTGGACCATCGATGGGCTGGGTGCAGGACCCTCATATTCAAGAGCTGCTTCTCAAGCAGACGGATAACGCAAGAGCTGCCGCCCGAGAGAAAGCCAAGATGGATCAACTTGAGTTAGACGCGGTTACTCCATTGTATGAAGGATGCAGGCCCGAGGATACCCGCCTGAAAGTAACACTCATGGCTCTGGAGATGAAGGTAAAACACAAAATGACCGACGCATGCTTCGACGAGAACATGTCATTCTGGCACGAACGTCTTCCCAAGGGGAACAAGTGCCCGACCAGTTTGGAGGAGGCAAAGAAAATCGTGTGTCCTCTGGATTTACCGCACGTGAAATACCATGTGTGCATGAACAATTGCATCATTTATCGGGACGAGCACGCGGAGTCTACAATATGTCCGGTGTGCGGTGTCACTCGATACAAGAAGAGGAAGAAAGCTCCTCAAAAAGTGGTGTGGTACTTTCCGATCACTCCTCGTCTGCAGCGGTATTTCGCGGATCCTAAGGTAGCAAAGCTCCTGCGTTGGCACGCGGATAGGGAGGAGAAGAAGCGAGAAGATGACGCAAATGATCCGGAGATAGATAAAAAAGACAAGATGCTGAGTCACCCTAAGGATGCGAGCCAGTGGCAAGCATTGAACTTCGAATACCCAGAATTTGGGAACGATCCAAGGAACATCGTGCTGGGCGTGAGCACCGATGGAGTCAATCCGTTTGGCAGCCAGAGAAGCACACATAGCACCTGGCCTGTGTTTGTGTGGATGTACAACCTTCCCCCCTGGTTGTGCATGAAGAGGAAGTACATTCACATGAGTATGCTAATTGAAGGGCCGAAACAACCAGGGAACGACATCAATCTGTATCTGGGGCTGCTGAAAGAGGAGCTTGACACGCTGTGGAAAACGCCAGCCAATACGTGGGACGCCGCAGAGAAAGAATATTTCCCTATGAGAGCCGCACTGCTCACGACGGTGCACGACTATCTCGGTTACTGATATCTTGCGGGGCAGGTAGTCCACGGATTTTCTGGATGCGTAAGGTGCATGGATGACACAATGTATCGCCAGCTAGATAGAGATCCCGGGTCTTTGAAAACCGTGTTCATGGGACATCGAAGGTGGCTTCGCGACGATGACCCGTGGAGGAAACGCAAGGATCTGTTTGATGGTGAAACTGAACCCCGAAAACGCCCGTGTACGAGGAGCGGCGAGGAAATAGACAAGCTGTTGAAAAATTGGAAAGACTGCCCACTGCCGGGAAAGAAGCAAAAGGCGCCAGAGCCGGGAAAGAAGCGAAAGGCGCCAGAGCCGCTGCTGAAGGTATGGAAAACGAGGTCTGTTTTCTGGGACTTGCCGTACTGGAAGATCCACCGTGTGCCTCACAGCCTTGATGTCATGCATATCACGAAGAACGTGTGCGAGAGTCTGCTTGGTACCCTGCTCAACATGCCAGAGAGGACCAAAGATGGGCCGAAAGCAAGGGCAGACTTGAAATCAATGGGCATCAGGCAGGAGCTTCACGCTATATATGATGATGATGATGATGATGATGATGATGAGGCGAAGCAGGACACAGAAAGTCGTCGCAAAGGCAAAAAGGCCAAGAAGACCGGAAATGACTACCCTCCCGCGTGCTTCACTCTAAGTCAGGAGGAGATC
>NC_057794.1:43874831-43930057 GCF_018294505.1 Triticum aestivum | reverse complement strand
CGCCTCGACCCCGCCCCGACGCCGCTGCCCCACCTCGACCCCGCCCCGTCCACACCACCGTCGACCCGCCTACCCAAGGTACGACCACCTCCTCCTTACTTCTCCATTCCGCAAGTCCATAGCCTCCTCTCACGTGCTTGCTTCCTTCTCCATTCCTACTACTACTCCCCTATCAGAACAGAACACCATTGATCATGCACAAAATTATGCTGGTGAGGCCTGATGGTCACCGCCAGTGGAACACAGGGAATCAAAAACTGAAATCCGGGTTTCAGGAGATAATCAGACATAACTGGAACACAGCTCCCAACTCAACTAACCCGAATTTGAAAGGAGTTCATCTCTATTTGTCAAATGGAGATAAAGATGGCGATTAGTACTACCCTCAGCTTATCAGCAGTTAACAATCTCGATTTCGACTTGGAATTAGACACTCAAAGATACAAACAACTGCTGATATCCTAAAAATTCAGAACAGTATAGCTATCATTTTGAAGTTTGAAACTAAAAAATATCGGCAGCAGTAATTGTTCTAAGATGGTTCAGGATAGTGGATCTTAGGCATTACATTTTTCTTTTTGATGAAATAGGCATTATATTTAAGCTGGCAGTACAGTAGGCATAACCTTCTACCTCACTTAAACAGTTGACAATTCTTTACCTTAGTCTTTGCATCCCATCAGCAAGCTTTTATTGGTGGCTCACCAAAACTAAACATCTAAAGGCATCCTCCTAGCCTCCTGGTACATCAATTTCAAGGTAGGCGAACCATGGTTCCATTTAACCAAGTGAACTTCCTTTTCTTCTTGCTAGGAGTTGAAAATTTGGCATTTGTGGTTGTGACGGTTAAATGAAATGGAGATACTCCTCAGTAACAGACCAGGTGAATAACTTATGTGCACAAGTGCAGCAGAAAATTTACAACAGACTAATTAGATTCATTTTTCTTTTGTTTGAGAGAGAGTTAGCTGGAATTTTTGAATAAAACGTAAGTCTAATCCCAGCGAAAAATTCAAGCTATCTTAACCTCCAATTTTGATCAAGTAAACTCAATATTTCTGGGACAGTTAGAGTATCCATCGATCATATTTGAACCTAATACCAATTCATTCATCTCCATACCACTGCAGACACAACAGAACAGAGGCACTTCATCACCCACGGTTGAGAAAGCAAGGTAGAATCACCACACTGGTGGGCACTTCATCACCCAGGTATAACTTTTACTAATTCATGAATAAATATATATTTTTCACTGCATACATACTATTTCTCTTTTTTTTCTGTTCTTTTCAGATCAATATTGTTGTGATCTTTCATGTCTTCTATAACAGGGAAAATGGTTGTATATGATAGACATCGAACCGTTTCTGTAAACTGAGTACTAACTGAGTTCCCTAAAAAAAGAACCTTAGTACTAACTGAAATATGATGGAACAGAAAATACAATGAAATCAATACGGAACATGCTAGATAAATATTGCCATGAAACCAGATGACACTGATAATTTTAGTGGAAAACAAAGGACTCTTCTGTTATTTTTAGTGAAAAGTTGGTCCACCGACCACTCACATATCCAATTTCCATGATCCTCAACGGAAGTCAGAAACACAACATATCCATGGACTTCTCATTGTTCAAAATCTTCTCTTAGGATTAACCACAACAGCATATCGGGGGTTCAGGAATCAAAATATCAGTTACATCAAGAGTTAGCAATGACCAAACTGGCATGTAACAGAGACACTATAAAAGATAGCCAACATCCAGTTAGGCCAATTTTCTGAGGCTATTCCAAAATTAGACGGCATTTCCCCTTTGCAAGCGGTTGCATAGTCTTCAGCAAGGTGTGGTGCAGCTTCCTTGTGAGGGCATATGAACTTCTCCACAAATACCTTCTTGCTCAGCATGACTATGCTATAGTAGTCCCGGTACTGACCTAGCAATCCATTTGCCTTAAGAAACTGGATAATTAGAAGAAGAAACTGTCTCCTGATTTTGATGTATTTTGCCTAAAGTCTCTAATTTTGATGTATTTTTCTTAATTCAGCGAACCGTGAGATGGACTTAGAAGAAGAAACTGTCTCCTGATTGCAGTTGATTAATTAGTATATATGTTGTAGACTTGTAGCATACCTACCTCTATATGGTTTTATATTTCAACTTGATTTCTGAATATTCCAAACCACACGCGAAGTCCTTTCTTACAAGAAGAAGTTTCTCTTCATAACAGCGAACAAAACTACTGTCAATCAGCTCAGTTCTAGTGCTGTTGGATTTTTTTTAATTGGCTTCTTGCAGTTTTGAAAATTCAGTTTATTCGGTTACTGAAAATTCAGTTAATTCAGTTAGGCACACAAATTTCAGAACTTTTGTGTGCCCTAGTACTTGGTGTTTGTAGAAAACCAGGAGTGTCAATGGGACTAGAATTCACTTGTTCTTATATGGGTTTGTAAAACTTGTTCATGTACTGAACTACTAATGCCTTGTGATGCTCTGAATTACTTGTGATGCCTCTGAATTACTTGTGATCACATTGAGAAAGACTTGTAAAGATGATGATCATCTTTAACAGAAAACAATTTGTGATGATTTTGATAGTTTGCTGGGTTTTGTCTCCGACCATCGTGTCGTGATGATTTTGCAGGTACCCCGAGAGGCCCTTGAGTTTGCCGGAATGTCGATTAACTTCCGTTCCGGCAAATTCGGGTACTCCATATGTCCTATTTTCAGCAAAGGTCATGCTGAAATTTTCCGTGAATTTTAGCATGACTTTGCTAAAAATAGGACATATGGGGTACTTGTGACTAATGCATAGGCCGGGGTATCTTAGTAGTTAATTAAGTAGGATCAAGTGCCCCGGCGTACTTGTGACTAATGCATGGCTTTTAGGGTGCCTCGGTGTCGATAAAAACTGAAATGATGAAAAGTTAGGCTTTTAGGGTGCCTTGGCGTCGAAAAACCCTCAATGATAAAAGCTTAGATTTTAGGATGCCTCGGTGTCGACAAACCCTAAATGATGAGACCATGATCTTGTTCCTTGACAATAACCAACTTTTTGACCAAACTTTGTTTCTATTTAGAGAGAAACATGGCCCACAACGATGAGGCCGGGGGTTCGGGCGGCAAGGCATTCTGGGAGCTGTCCCAGGAGATGGAGGAAAAACCTCACTTGTATGAGGCCGCCGCCTTCCCCACCGATCCTGAGACCACGGATGGTGCCGCCGAGGATGACCACACTGATGCCACCACTAATGGTGCCGCCGAGGATGCCACCACTGATGATGGCGGCGCACGCACAGATAGCAGCCAGCCGAAGAGGCAACGGAAGGACCGGCGCCCGATCGTGCTCCGCACCCTCAAGGAGGAAGTTACTGAAGTGGACTCCAACGGGAATCCAACGGCGCCCGAACGAATAGTCAAGGGGTACTCGCTTCAGCTCGGGTGCATTGTCCGGAGCACCGTCTCGATCAACACCGAGAACCTGAGGCATCCTGACCGAGGGAATTTGCGCCACCTCCTCTTCACGAAGCTGCACGAACGATACAAGTTCCCCGCTGAATTCGAAAACACAAGCCTCAAAGGGAATAAAGTGAACAATGCTGCCCTCACGAAGATGAGCAAGGCCCTGTCTACTTGGAAAAGCAATGTGAAGAGAATGATCGAGAAAGGTGAGAGTTATGGGAAGATCAAGGAGAAAAATCCTTCGATCACCGAAGATGACTACAACGACTTCAAGATCAATTGCTCGAGCACCGCAAGCTCCCAATCAAGTGAGTGGGGGAAACAAATGCGGGAGCTGAACATAGGGGAACACACACTCGGTCCCGGCGGTTACAGAGTTGCGGAGCCTATATGGGACAAGGAGGAGGCGGACCGTGCCGAGCAAGGCCTACCGCCCCTCTTCGATAAATACGGTGACAAGCAGACCAGGAACTTTGTCAGGGCCCGGTACAAGAAGGACCCGAAAACAAAGGAGCTTACCACGGATCCGAAGACCAGGCGGCTTGAGCTTGTTCTGGTAAGGAATACACCCCCGCGTAATTAGCTCCATATGGTTGCATTCTAATTAATGAAGCCGAATTTCTAAATGGTTCACATTCCTTCCGCAGGCGACTGAAAGCAGTAGCGCGGGGTCGACTAAGAGCAACCCTTGGGACACCACTCTAAATAGGGGGTTGAATATAATGAAGAACAAGGATAAGCTCAGTAAGCCGACGTCAGCTGGTCGTGTGGCCGGCAAAGGCTTGTCGACAAAATGGGGGTCATACTATACCGCTGGTGTGCGGAAGGAGAAAAAGACCAGTTCGGAAAGCCAGGCGCGAGAGGTTCAAGAACTCAAGGCACAGGTGGCGCGGATTCCGGAGATTGTCCAAGAGCAAGTGGAACAACGACTCGGAGCGACGATCACCGCCCTTGTGCCTACCTTGATCTCGGGGTTGAGTGCGTGGATTGCGGGCGGCCAACAGGGGCCGCCCCCGATTCCTAGCTTCACGGCCAGCAACTCGCATAATGCGATGGCGGGGCCATTGGTGCCTCCGGCGGAGGCGGCATTGGTGTCTCCGACGCCGGCACGGGAGCTTAATGCACCCGGGTGTACGCCGGCCGGCACCTCTTCAGCAAGCGGCCGCTCCGTCAACTGCACGCCCGCCGTTGGCGGTGCCTCGACATTAGCCGAGCTCGACGCCATCATCACGGTAACTAATTAAGCCTCTCTCGGCCGAGGACTTCATCTCCTTGCCTTTGACTGGGCATCCCGGACGCCCTACATGTTTTCGCAGGGCGCCGCCGACGTTCCGTGCACTCTCCTCCACTTCGTGAACAACGAGTTGGTCGATGTCGCCAAGGGCAAAATCGTTCAACCGGGCAACCCCTTGTTCCACGGTACCCAGATGCCACCCAACTTGTTTAGGGTTCAACTGGTTCGGGTGCTGCCAGGCTGCGACGACTTGTTACCTCCGATTCGACCCGTCGGGGCCGACGATGATGACGTGATGACCCTCAGCGCCTGCCTGAGCTGGCCCCTGCTTTGGCCGAAGAGCCAGATTCGTTTGGGGGCGGGGGACACCACCCCAAAGACAACACCGCCAGTCGTGCCGGCGCCAAGTCGGCCCCATGGCAAGACCGCCGTAACGGTGCCGGACATCCCTATGCCACTGGATCCAAACATGCATATGGCACAGGATCAGAACGACGACGACGATGACGATGATACATTTGGCAACGTCGATCAGTACTTTGCCGAGCATGGGTACGATGGCGACTTCATGGGGCCTCCTTCTCAAGAACCAAACCCAACAAAAGACGTGTGCGATCTAGCTCGTACCGCGGAGAAGCCAAGTTGCAACAGGCGCCGTCTGGCGTTCAGCTCTCAGGAGACGCCTCCAGCTGCCAACTTCACCGAGCCTCAGATAGGCGAGGTGCAAAATATTATCAGCCCCAACACACTCAAGAAGGCGGTCTGTGAGCAGAACTCGGTCCCATTACAGGAGAAGAAGAAGGCACGCAAAAGAAAGACTAAGAAGGGTGCGAGCCAGCCGGCACCGAGTATGATCCGTGCTCAGGACGGGCCACCTTCACCGCAGGATATCTCGAGGAGGGGGCATGTGGCGGGTAGGGCGATGCTACCGACAAATATGCTCAATGCTGCAACCGGTGCTATGCGGAGTCTGCATGACAGTGTTCTTGCTTTGGAGAAGCGGCGTCTCAGGGAGAAGGATGTGGCATACCCGGTTTTCGCGGCCAAGGTGCCAGAGGGCAAGGGATTTGTGGATAACTCCATCGGGTGTACGATCGTCCTGCGTTTTGATGACATCCACGCTATGTTGAACCTTCATCCGCTGCACTAAACCTTCGTTCAGCATTTTCGCTGAGTATGGAGATGCGGATCATTCGCGACAAGACCCCGGACATCGTGATAGTCGACCCCTTCTACATGCGTGCCAAGATCTTGGGCAGCGCTGGGAACCGGCAAGTCGCGAGTTCTTACCTCGAAGGCGTCATTCTGGCAAACCAAGATAAGGATAACTTCCTCGTGCCTTACTTTCCCGAGTAAGTCCTCCCCTCAACCGGCCCGTAACATATGAATTCTTACTTTTCGATCGTTTTTCTTTTAACATTCCGTGTTTTCTGCAGTGACACACGTTGCACGCTCATCCTCCTAAGCCCCAAATATTCCATGGCCACGTATTTCGACCCGGACCGTCAGTCGAACGTAGACTACACAAATGTCAAGAAGGTTCTTGATGATGTTCTCCCCGGCTACGCCCAATCTGGAGGCACCTTCACCAGGCCTATTCGTAAGTACGGCAAGCACGTGTTCTCCCACAATACGACGTTCTGCTGCGTCAAGCAGCCGCCTGGCGGTCAGAAGGGTGCCTACTACGCCATCCATCACATGCGGGCGATCGTACGGGACCATCATCAACTTCTGCTACCGAGTAAACTCAAAGATTGGGCCGCGAGCGTGTCGGCAATCCAGGACGCGGACCTCCGACAAGAATTCTTTTGCATCCAGTCGGAGTTTGCGGAAATCATCCATCAAGATGTCCTTCGTACCTCGGGGCAGTTCTACCTCAGAAATCAACCGTCCAACAGTGACATCGACACAATGCTACAAATGCAGGATGACAACGCCCGTTCTTTCATGACTCCCACGATAGACGGCGGCTTCATCCACGCTCCGGTCCCTTGAGTCGAGTTGTCTAGTTCTGAAACATCGATTGGCTCATGTTGTAATTAAACTTTAATGAATTTGTAGTATGTCTCTTTGGTTTCGAGAGTCGTTCAACTTAGATGTAATCGATGCTATTAATGTCTTCCTTTTCTCTTCCGATCGTTCTGTTGCATAATTATATATTGCTTATGTATTGTCTGTGAATTGGTACTAACGTTTCGTTTGGCTAGTGCATAGCGATGCCGACGTATGTCGTGTACAAGGGTAAGGTTCCCGGAGTCTACGATGACTGGGAGGAGTGTCGGAGACAGGTTCACCGATTCAGCGGTAACAGTTACAAAGGGTACACCACTAGGGCCGAGGCCGAATCTAGATACGCCCGCTATCTAGCGGGAGAGGGGAGGGAGCGTTGGAGGAACCAGATGAAGACGAGTTTCATCGTGATGATGCTCATCGTGATGACCGCAGCTCTCTTCTATGTGATGGTAGTTTAGATGATCGATATCGACTTGTAATGTGAAGACAAACTCGCTACTCGCGGTCTCGAGACTTGTAATATAATGTTCTATCTTTGTTCGGTCTTTTTAATTCGGAGACTAATATGATGAATTGTATTCGGAGACTAATATGATGAATTGTATTCAAAGACTAATCTTCTATTGTATTCGATGAATCTGTTGTTGATGTGTGCTGTCTATATTTTGTCAAACTATACATTTTGTAACCTGTGCAAAAAATAGAAAATAAAAAGATAAAAAAACCTAATATTCATACTAATGGCGCATCACAGGACAGTGCACCATTAGTATGACAGTGCATACTAATGGCGCATCACTGGGTAGTGCGCCATTAGTATGCTGCGGTTACTAATGGCGCATCCAGTGGTGGTGCGCCATTAGTATGCCAAAGCACCTGGGTATACATGGCCCCTGGGAGGCATACTAATGGCGCACGCTGGCCTATACTAATGGCGCACCCGCGGTGCGCCATTAGTATACCAGATACTAATGGCGCACCAGGTGGTGCGCCATTAGTAAAAATTACTAATGGCGTGCTGTTAATGGCGCACCACAGATGCGCCATTAATGGCCATATTAGGTGCGCCATTAGTAGGGATTTTTCTAGTAGTGATATGTTTACTAGCTGCTTGATATTTGTGCAGACATAGATGTCTGCCCGTTGCTATTTGGCACACAAACAAGGTGTCCGCAATTTTGGTTGAACTGCACAAGAGAATAGTATAGTCACTGCATGCAGTGCCATTTGAAAATAGACACATAAAGATTGGATAGTCACTTCATGGACTGCAGAAAAGTAGTACTGTACTATTTATTGGCCAACACTAGGTGCTTCATTGCTTTGGTCTGATTATACAATGGGCATCATTTTGCCTAAGTTAAAGTTTGTATTCCGAAAATAGTCTCGCGGTGTGATCGAGAGAAGACCAAATCATATTGCAGTGGATGTTCCTCCATCATGTGTGGTTCATTCTCATGGTTCCAGCTGTTGGTGAAACCACTTACGTTTGCAAGAGGAATTGTAGACTGCACAAACAAATTTGTCTTTCAGTCTATACTGAATATTGGCCAAGAGAAGCATCCATGTTAGTAGGAAGAACATATGTTTTTTCTAGATCTCTGCTTTTGGAGCTACATATTTGTATATGATCTGTTATTGTATATCTTAATATTTTTGTTGTTGATTTGTTATTGTATATCTTAATATTATTGTATATAAACTTGGTCAAAGTTTGTAAAGCTTGACTTCGACCAAAGCTAATATGCGAACTAAATAAAAACGAAGGGAGTACCTCCTTTCCGGTTTGCAGGGCTTAATTCAAACCTCTCACCAACCAATGTACTTCCTCCGTCCGGGATTTATTAGTCCCGTGAGCAAAGCAGAAAGACCAAGGCATGGCAATAATTAACGACATGTAGAAGTTTAAGCCTGATTAATTCCAGCGATTTAAGTGGCTGCATGCGTGCCCTCGGTTGCGACTCATTGCATGCTGCTTCGCGTACTGCCTGCGAGCGATTCTGAGTGCCTGCATGCAGCCGGCCGTAATTAAGGCAGCTAACTGATGCGAAAAAAGATACGCTTTAAATCCGTGGAATCATTATTGACAAGGAGGAAGATGATTCAAGTGCACTTATTTAACCGCCATGCCGGCATGCGACCCAGACGGGATGGGACGACACAGTCATAATTTCAGTTTTTCTAGTTTTCCACGACAAGCTGGCGCGCTAAGCCATTATGCATTGAATTCCGATGACCGTCGCGCTACCTTCCGCCTATAAGTACTGTTTCCCGGCCTTCTCAGGTGCCACCGTGACCCAAGTCGCCATATCCTCATAAGCCCCCACCGGCCCGACGTCACTCGCCACGTCCGCCATGCCCCCGCCCGTCCGCGGTAGGCGACGCCGGAGGCGGTCACCGCCGAAACTAGTGTTCGGGTTGTCACCGGAAGGCAGACGGAGGGAGGAGGCATTCTATCTGTCTTTAGATGGCAATGCGGAGATCGAGGAGTTGTTGGAGCATGACCGCATGGCGGAGGAGCAGGAGTTGTTGGAGCGCGACCGCCTAGCGGAGGAGCAGCGTATCACCGATTTGCACCGCCAGTGGGACATGGAGCAGCAACGCACCGACGCTCTGAGTCGTGAGCAGAGCGCCCACAACTGGGCCGACTACATGTAGGCCAGAGCCCGACAAATAGCCCTGGAGACTGTCGAGCACGCACGCATTCGCGACGCCGATTTTTACTACCAGCTCGTCAAGTGGGTTTCCTGCTTGGAAGCCGAAGCTTCGGTGGACCATGCCGGCATGGAAAGGGCCAACGGCACCTCTGGCAAGTACGAGGCGAGGTGGAGGACGCCGGTGCCGGCGTTTAGCATGGACAGCAGATGGTTGCCGGCATCGTCTAGTTAGCTAAGAGTAAGTTAGTACTTGTATGCTACTAGAGTGTTAGTGGGAGTAGATAGTTAACTTGGCTATGATGGTTGTCAACGTGGAAGTTCAGTACTCTATATGTGGATCAGACCTGTTACTTTGGTCTGAATGTTGAACTTTCCGTTTGAACGTATGGAATGGGATGTTGTTTTTTTAAATGAGTTGTATTTGTCCTCCACAGTTTAGAGGCTAACTTGTGGGCCTAGCAAGTTGACGCGTACACAATCAAGAGATGATTGTACGTGGAGAGGATGACAGCAGGGACCCGCCAAGGTCATGGCAGTATGCAAGCAAGTGCCTCCTTATTTCAAGCCAATAAAAATGGCTCCTCCTAGTGGATTTCTGACATCTGGGTCCCATGCCATTGTCAACGTAGTCAATAAACGAGAGAATTGCGCAACGAGCGGCTAACACCAGGGACCTAGCAGCTCGCCCAATTATTTTTGTTTTGGGTTAATTTGATAAATGCCACTCCAAATCTGGTGTATCCGAGAAATGCCACTGCAATTTCCAAACTTTGAAAAATGCCATTTCATGCCATTTCTAGTGGCATTTTTCGAAGTCTGGAGTGGCGTTTTTCGAAGTTTGAAAACTGCAGTGGCGTTTTTCAAAGTTTGCAAAAATTGCAGTGGCATTTTTCAAAGTTTGGAAATTGCAGTGGCATTTTTATGAATTGCCATAATTGGAGTGGCATTTATCTAATTTGTTTTTGAGACGGGAGTAGGGTGTCAACTGGGCTGTGCGGGACACTCTGGCCTGTCTAGACAGCCTTTTCATTTTATGTTTACCACAGACCAGCCCAGTAGTTTTTTTTCTTTCTGAAAATGGCTAGCCCAGTTCTTTTGTGATTTGTCAAGTAAGTCACTTTATCAGGCCTGTTGGGCTGCAAATCTTTCAAGACGAGGAGAGTTTCATTCGGCTGGCCGAGAAAATGGCCTATCAGTAATGAGAAATGGGCTGTACATTTTTAAAACACATCAAACCGGCAATTATTTTCAAATATCTTTTTTTTTCATTTTGATATTTTAAATTGCATTGATTTTTATGCATGGACAATTTATTGGATTTTATATTGATATACATTTATTTTTAAAATCAGTCTGAATGTGACTCGAAATTTCGGGATTAAAAACAGTTCAGACCGCACCGACATATGCAAAATTTCGTATAATTTTTTAACCGTGGCCACAATATGGGCTGTAATGCTAACATAAAGAATATGGGCTCCAAAAAAACCCGTAAGAATTAGCAAATGGGCTGTAAATTATTTGAAATAGTGGCAGATGGGCTGTATGATGTTTTCCACAGATTTGAGGCTTTCCACAGATGGCCTGTATACTGTTGGATGTCCATCCAACGGCCGTTGTGCTTCTTCAATCTCTGCTCTTCCTGCTCCAGCCGCTCAAACAAGCGCCGGCAGGATTGCCTGCTCCCTCCTCTCCGCGGCCGGTTGTGCTGCCGCGCAGGCCTCACCGCCCCACCGTACTCCCATCGCTGGCCTAGCCATCCCTCTACGCACCCACACCTGCTGTTATTCTCCGGCGACGGCAGACGAACCAGTAAACCCTCGTACAGTCGTACTCCCCTCCGCGTGGGAAACAAAAACAACGGCCGAGTCTTCCCTGCCTCCGTGTCATTCCCTTCCTAGGCCTCGCCATCGTCCACCGCCCTGGTGCTCTCGGCATGGCGTGGTCAACGACCGACATGCATCTGAAGTAGACTGTACGTGGAGAGGCTGACAGCTGGGTCCACAGCCGCACGCAAGGAAATGCCTCCTTATTACGCGTAAAATAATGATTTCCTCCACCTGACATCTGGGACCCACCGAAACGGCCTCTGTATTTCGCGAAAAAAACATTACCGCCACTGACAGCTCGGACCCACCAGCTATATCTTCGCACGCAAGGAAGTGCCTTCTTATTACGCACAAAAAATGAATACTCCCCCTGCTAGCTGGGACCCAGTATAGTGGGCCTAGTAAGTTGACGGGGACGAAGGGCTTTGTCAACTTAGTTAATATGCACGATTCTTGCTCGACTGACCGTACGATGTCCATCCAACGGCCGTAGTGCTTCTTCAACCTATGGTCTTCTTGCTCCAGCCGCCCAAAGCAGCACCGGTCGTGCCACCTGCTCCTGCCTCCCGTGGCCGGCTGTGCTGCTAGGGAGGCCTCACCGCCCCCATACTACTCCCACCGCTGGCCAGGCCATCCCTCCACTCCACTCACCCATACTCCCTGTTATTCTGCGGCGATGGCAGCGCAGCCAAACTAGTGAACCCTCATACTCCTCTCCACGTGGGCATCCACTTCCGCGTCTTCCCCGGCTCCGCGTCGTCCCCTTCCTAGGCCTCGCCATCGTCCACCGCCGTGGTGCTGTCGGTGCGGCGTGGTCAATGTGGTCAATGATCGAATTCCATCGGAAGAATACTTTACGTGGAGAGGCTGACAGCTGGGTCCACGGCAGCCGCAAGGAAGTGCCTCCTTATTACGCGGAAAATAATTATTCCTCCACCTCACAACAGGGACCCACTGGACACCCACCAGTATATCGCGAAAAAAATGTTTGCCCCTGACTGCTGGGACCCACCCGACGGGCCACCGTATTTCGCAAAAAAACGTCCCCCCTGCTGTCAGCTCGGACCCACCGGAAGTGCCTCCTTATTACGCACAAAAAAATGAAAACCCCCTGCTAGCTGGGACCCACCTTGGTGAGAGGCTGACTTGTGGGCCTACTAAGTTGACGGGGATGGAGGGCTTTGTCAACTTAGTCAATATGCACGATTCTAGCTCCAATGACCGTACGATGTCCATCCAACGGCCGTAGTGCTTCTTCAACCTCCGGTCTTCTTGCTCCAGCCGCCCAAACCAGCGCCGGTTGTGCCTCGTGCTCCTGCCTCCCGTGGCCGGCTGCGATGCGGCGGAGGCCTCACCGCCCCCTACTACTCCCACCGCTGGCCAGGCCATCCCTCTACTCACCCACACCCCCTGTTATTCTGCGGCGACGGCAGCCTCACACCGCAGCGAACCAGTGAACCCTCGTACTCCTCTACGCGTGGGCATCCACTGCCGCGTCTTCCCCGGCTCCGCGTCGTCCCCTTCATAGGCCTCGCCATCTCCACCGTCGTGGTGCTCTCGACGCGGCGTGGTCAATGTGGTCAACGACCGACTTCCGTCGGAAGAGTACTCTGCGTGGAGACGCTCATAGCTGGGTCCACGGCCGCAGTAAGGAAGTGCTCCTTATTACGCGCAAAATAATTATTCCTCCACCTGACAGCGGGGACCCACCGGACGGGCCACCGTATTTCACGAAAAAAACGTTTCCCCCTTGACTGCTGGGACCCACCAGCTACACCTTCGCATGCAAGGAAGTGCGTCCGGGCAAAAAAACAAAACGATTCGCCCCCTTGACTGCTGAGACCCACCAGCTACATCTTTGCACGCAAGGAAGTGCTTGACAGTCGGGACCCACCTGGTCGAAGCGTACGTAGCATTGTTATTCTGGTCGCGAACGTGTATGTACATATATACTGGTCGATGTAGAGGCGCGCACGTGTCATAGTAGAGGCGCGCACGTAGCATGTACACGTACGTACAGTGGCCTGGGTGCAAGAAAGAAAATACGGCCACATATGTGTACATACGGGCGGGGTCTTGAACGCCTACTTGCGCATATGTACGGCCAGGGCTTGTGTACATGGATGGGTCAGAACGGAGAAACAGTGTCGTCGTCGTGTTCATGGGGAGGCAACGGAATGCGTCATGTTCATGGGGAGGCAACGGAATGCGTCATGTTCATCGGGAGGGCTTGGACGGAACAGGCGATGGAAACGAGGCCTAGCGTACCGCAGAACGGAGGAAACGACCTTGTGTTCGACCGGCCATGTTCAAAACGGGATCCTGTTCATCGGGAGGGGTCTGGCGTACCGCAAAACGGAGGAAACTGACCTCCTACGGTCGAAACAGGGGTCCTGTTGATCGGGAGGGGTGTGGCGTACCGCAAAACGGACGAAACGGACTTGTGTTGGAGCACTATGGTCGAAACGGGGGTCCTGTTCATCGGGATGGGTGTGGCGTACCGCAAAACGGGACTCCACGGGATACTGTTCATCTCCACCGTCGACACCCTCCAGCCTCCACGAGCTACTGTTCATCCACCGTCGACCTCCTCCAGCCTCCACCTGTGACTGTTCATCCACGGGCTCCTGTTCATCCAGCCTCCACCGCGCGCTACTCCACCGGCTACTGTTCAACCAGCCCTCTCCACGGGCTCCTGTTTAACCACCCCTCCACGGGCTACTGTTCATCCTGCCCTCCACCGTCTACTGTTCATCCTGCCCTCCACGGGGTGGTCCTATTCATCCAGCCCTCCCAGGGTCTTGTTCATCCAGCCCCAACCGGCTCGATCGATCGGGGTCCTGTTCATCCAGAGGCAACACCACGGGGTCCTGTTCATCCACCCCCACCGAGAACTGTTCATCTACCCCCCCACGCAACGCTCACTGTTCATCCAGAGGTAGCATCGATCGGCTTCAGTTAGTAGCAGTAGCGAAGCAATCGCTCGATCGGGTTCAGTTAATAGCCATCGATCAATCGCTCGGGTTCAGTAACGCGTAGCCTGCAGTGCAATCGCTCGGGTTCAGTTAGAGCCCAACGCCTCGCTCGGGTTCAGTTAGAGCCAACACCTCACACACACGGGTGTACGTGTACGAGAGAAACGCGCATCGCTCGGCCCCGACCTCCCACCGTAACCGGGAACTCCCCGAAATTTTCCTCCCCCTCGCTTCTACCATGGTTTTTTCCGTCATGAACGGCTCAAAGAATGTCATGCAGCCGCGTCTCCGGCCCGCCCAGGATGAAAAGCCCATTTTCTGTCATGATTTTTTGTCATAGAAGTAGGAGCCCACCACATCTATGATGATACCGGGTTTTGTCACAATTATCGTCATAGAACTGTCATATGTATGATAGAAAAAATTTCGTCCGGCCCAAAATGTCACGGATGTGTCTTTTTTGTAGTGGAAATTGTGCTAACCTTTCAGAGCATGAAGAAGAGAGATTATTGAAAACTCTGAAGAAGCACCGTGCTGCTATTGGATATACTCTTGATGATCTTAAGGGCATTAGTCCCACTCTGTGTCAACACAAAATAAATTTGGAGGAAGATGCCAAACCAGTTCGCGATCATCAACGATGGCTGAATCCTAAGATGAAGGAAGTGGTAAGAAAGGAAATACTAAAGCTTCTTGAGGCAGGTATAATTTATCCCGTTGCTGATAGTCAGTGGGTAAGTCCTGTCCATTGTGTCCCTAAGAAGGGAGGTATTACTGTCGTTCCTAATGATAAAGATGAGTTGATCCCACAAAGAATTATTACAGGTTATAGGATGGTAATTGATTTCCGCAAATTAAATAAAGCTACTAAAAAGGATCATTACCCCTTACCTTTTATCGATCAAATGCTAGAAAGATTATCCAAACACACACATTTTTTCTTTGTAGATGGTTATTCTGGTTTCTCTCAAATATCCGTGTCAGCCAATGATCAATCAAAGACTACTTTTACTTGCCTGTTCAGTACTTTTGCTTATAGATGTATGCCTTTTGGTTTATGTAATGCACCTGCTACCTTTCAAAGATGCATGATGGCTATATTCTCTGACTTTTGTGAAAAGATTTGTGAGGTTTTCATGGATGATTTTTCCGTCTATGGATCCTCTTTTGATGATTTCTTAAGCAACCTTGACCGAGTTTTGTAGAGATGTGAAGAAACTGATCTTGTCTTGAATTGGGAAAAGTTCCACTTTATGGTTAATGAAGGTATCGTCTTGGGGCATAAAGTTTCTGAAAGAGGCATTGAGGTTGATAAAGCCAAGGTTAATGCTATTGAAAAGATGCCGTGTCCCAAGGACATCAAAGGTATAAGAAGTTTCCTTGGTCACGCCGGTTTTTATAGGAGGTTCATTAAGGACTTCTCCAAAATTTCTCGGCCTCTGACTAATTTATTACAAAAAGATATACCATTTGTTTTTGATGATGATTGTGTAGAAGCATTTGAAATACTTAAGAAAGCATTGATCTCTGCACCTATTGTTCAACCACCTGATTGGAATTTACCTTTTGAAATTATGTGTGATGCTAGTGATTATGCTATAGGTGCTGTTCTAGGACAAAGAGTTGATAAGAAATTAAATGTTATTCAATATGCTAGTAAAACTCTAGACAATGCTCAGAGAAATTATGCTACTACTGAAAAAGAATTCTTAGCAGTTGTATTTGCTTGTGATAAGTTCAGACCTTATATTGTTGATTCTAAAGTAAAAATTCACACGGATCATGCTGCTATTAAATACCTTATGGAAAAGAAAGATGCTAAACCTAGACTTATTAGATGGGTTCTCTTGCTACAAGAATTTGATTTGCATATTATTGATAGAAATGGAGCTGAGAACCCCGTTGCAGACAACTTGTCTAGGTTAGAAAATGTGCTTGATGACCCACTACCTATTGATGATAGCTTTCCTGATGAACAATTAAATGTCATAAATGCTTCTCACACTGCTCCATGGTATGCTGATTATGCTAATTACATTGTTGCTAAATTTATACCACCTAGTTTCACATACCAGCAAAAGAAAAGTTCTTCTGTGATTTGAGACATTACTTTTGGGATGACCCACATCTTTATAAAGGAGTAGATGGTGTTATCGGACGTTGTGTACCTGAGCATGAACAGGAACAGATCCTACGCAAGTGTCACTCCGAGGCTTATGGAGGACACCACGCTGGAGATAGAACTGTACACAAGGTATTGCAATCCGGGTTTTATTGGCCTACTCTCTTCAAGGATGCCTGTAAGTTTGTCTTGTCTTGTGATGAATGTCAAAGAATTGGTAATATTAGTAGACATTAAGAAATGCCTATGAACTATTCACTTGTTATTGAACCATTTGATGTTTGGGGCTTTGATTATATGGGACCTTTTTCCTACTTCTAATGTTTATACACATATTTTAGTTGTTGTTGATTACGTTACTAAGTGGGTAGAAGCTATTCCAACTAGTAGTGCTGATCATAACACCTCTATTAAGATGCTTAAAGAAGTTATTTTTCCAAGGTTTGGAGTCCCTAGATATTTAATGACTGATGGTGGTTCACATTTTATTCATGGTGCTTTCCGTAAAATGCTTGCTAAGTATGATGTTAATCATAGAATTGCATCTCCTTGTCACCCTCAGTCTAGTGGTCAAGTAGAATCGAGTAATAGAGAGCTCAAATTAATTTTGCAAAAGACTGTTAATAGATCTAGAAAGAATTGGTCCAAGAAACTTGATGATGCATTGTGGGCCTATAGACCTGCATATAAAAATCCTATGGGTATGTCTCCGTATAAAATGGTTTATGGAAAAGCATGTCACTTACCTCTCAAACTAGAACATGAGGCTTATTAGGCTATTAAAGAGCTCAATTATGATTTCAAACTGCCGGTGAGAGAGGTTATTTGATATTAGCTCACTTGATGAATGGAGAACCCAAGCCTACGAAAATGCCAAATTATTTAAAGAAAAAGTTAAAAGATGGCATGACAAAAGGATAAAAAATCATGAGTTTAATGTAGGTGATTATGTATTGATATACAACTCTCGTTTAAGATTTTTTGCAGGAAAACTTCTCTCTAAATGGGAAGGTCCTTACGTTATCTAGGAGGTCTACTGTTCCAGTGCCATAAAAATCAATAACTTCGAAGGCACAAATCCGAAGGTGGTGAACGGTCAAAGAATTAAACATTATATCTCAGGTAATCCTATAAATGTTGAAACCAATGTTATTGAAACCATAACCTTGGAGGAATATATAAGGGACACTTTCCAGAGCGTTTCAGATTCCGAAAAGGAATAGGTATGTGGTACAGTAAGGAAACCGACTCCAAAACAGTTTTAATGGCAATTTTCTTCCGTTTTGGAATATTTATAAAAAAAGAAAAATAAGAAGCAGTCCGGGAAGGACGCGAGGGCTCCACGAGGGTGGAGGGAGCGCCCCTACCTCATGGGCAACTCATGCGCTTTCCGGACTCTTCGTACATGACACGTATTTTGGTCAGTAAAAATTCATTATATAACCTCCCGAAGGTTTTGACCACCGTATCACGCAAAAATCTCTTGTCTTTGTTTCGAGCTATTTTCTTCTAGGGTTATCAAGGCCAGACATTATGTCGTCTCCCTCCTCCTCCAACCATGAGGGCAACGATGCTTGGCTAATGAAGATAGAGCTGAAGAGAGAAGAACCCATGGAGATCAACAAGGATGAAGGTATCAACAAGACGACGAAGGACCAAGTTCCGACGATAGAAGACATCCTTCAACTTGATCAAAATCTTCTTACCCCAACTGAGATCGAAGCTTTCAAGATGATCGAGTTAGCTCGTATACAAAATAAGTATCTCACACGTGAAAATATTTTGTTGAAGGAGCATATCATCGCACTCAAAGGCATTATCCGCAAGTTAGAAGACCTCCTACGCTCGATGTGCGATTATCCATCGCCAAAAAATCCACCTTCTTCACCAACAAAGGAGACATAATCACATGGGTATGGGCACTCCCCTTGGCAACTGCCAAGCTTGGGGGAGTGCCCCGGTATCGTATCACCATCACTTTTATCTTTACCGCTTTTCTTAGTTCGACCCTTTTGATAATATTTTAATCTAGTAGAATAAAAGTTCTTAGTATGATCTAGTTGTGAGTTTTGCTTTATGATCCTTCTATGTAATCGAGTCCGTGAGCTATATATATAATAAAGATTAGTGTTGAGTCAAGGGCCTGGTTATTTTTCCATGATCTTAAGTGAATAAAAGAAAAGAGAAAGAATAAAAAGAAAAAAAGAGATCATATGGATCTTATGGAGAGTAATGAGCTCACATAGAAAGAGTATGATGAATAAAAGTAGTTGAGAGTTGACAAACATAGTTTTGGTCATCGTTGCAATTAATAGGAAGTAATAAAGAAAGAGAGGTCTTCACATATAAATATACTATATTGGACATCTTTTATGATTGTGAGCACTCATTAAAATATGACATGCTAAAGAGTTGACGTTGGACAAGGAAGACAACGTAATGGGTTATGTTTTCTTGCATCTGAGATAAATTATATTGCCTTGGATCACCCAACATGATTGATCTTACCTTTCCCCCTCATGCTAGCCAAATTCTTTGCACCAAGTAGAGATACTACTTGTGCATCCGAACACCCTTAAACCAGTTTTGCCATGTGAGTCGACCATACCTACCTATGGATTGAATAAGATCCTTCAAGTAAGTTGTCATCGGTGCAAGCAATAAAAATTTCTCTCTAAATATGTATGACTTATTAGTGTGGGAGAAAAAAACTTTATACGATCGTGTGATATGGAAGAAATAAAAGCGACGGACTGCATAATAAAGGTCCATATCACAAGTGGCAATATAAAGTGACATTCTTTCGCATTAAGATTTTGTGCATCCAACCATAAAAGCGCATGACAACCTCTGCTTCCCTCTGCGAAGTGCCTATCTTTTACTTTTATCTCCTACCTTGCATAAGAGTCATGGTGATCTTCACCCTTCCTTTTTACATTTTATCTTTTGGCAAGCACAACATGTTGGAAAGATCCTGGTATATATGGCTAATTGTATGTGAGTTTTCATGAACTATTATTGTTGACATTACCCTTGAGGTAAAACGTTGGGAGGCAAAACTATAAGCCCCTATCTTTCTCTGTGTTCGATTAAAACTCCATACCCATAAGTATTGCGTGAGTGTTAGCAATTGTGAAAGACTATATGATAGTTGAGTATGTGGACTTGCTGAAAAGCACTTATGTTGACTCTTTCCTATGTTATGATAAATTGCAATTGCTCCAATGACTGAGATTATAGTTTGTTAGTTGTCAATGAAGTTTATGATTCATACTTGAAATTTTGATTGAATTATTACTCTAGCATAAGAGATCATATGACAATAATTATATAAGTTGCTCTTCTAAGTATGATCATGATGCCCTCATGTCCCTATTTTATTTTTTATCGACACCTCTATCTCTAAACATGTGAACATATTTTTCAATTTCGTCTTTCGCTTGAGGACAAGCGAGGTCTAAGCTTGGGGGAGTTGATACGTCCATTTTGCATCATGATTTTATATCGATATTTATTGCATTATGGGCTGTTATTACACGTTATGTCACAATACTTATGCCTATTCTCTCTTATTTTACAAGGTTTACATAAAGAGGGAGAATGCCGGCAGCTGGGATTCTGGGCTGGAAAAGGAGAAAATATTGGAGACCTATTCTGCACAGCTCCAAAAGTCCTGAAACTTCACAGAAGACGTTTTCAGAATATATAAAAAATACTGAGCGCAAGAAGTTCACCAGGGGGGCACACCCTGCCCCCGAGGGTGGGGGACGCGCCCTACCCCCTGGGCGCGCCCCCTACCTCGTGGGCCCCTTGGTGGCCCTCCGATGGCCATCTTCTGCTATATGGAGTCTTTCGATGAGAAAAAAAATCATAAGCCATCTTTCCGAATGAGACTCCGCCGCCACGAGGCGGAACCTTGGCGGAACCAATCTAGGGCTCTGGCGGAGCTGTTCTGCCGGGGAAACTTCCCTCCGGGAGGGGGAAATCATCGCCACCATCATCACCAATGCCCCTCTCATCGGGAGAGGGCAATCTCCATCAACATCTTCACCAGCACCATCTCCTCTCAAAACCCTAGTTCATCTCTTGTATCCAATTCTTGTCTCTAAGCTCGAGAATGGTACCTGTGGGTTGCTAGCAGTGTTAATTACTCCTTGTAGTTGATGCTAGTTGGTTTATTTGGTGGAACATCATATGTTCAGATCCTATATGCATATTAATACCCCTCTGATTATGAACATGAATATGCTTTGTGAGTAGTTACGTTTGTTCCTGAGGACATGGGACAAGTCTTGCTATTAGTAGTCATGTGAATTTGGTATTCGTTAGATATTTTGATGAGATGTATGTTGTCTCTCCTCTAGTGGTCTTATGTGAACGTCGACTACATGACACTTCACCATTATTTGGGACTAGAGGAAGGCATTGGGAAGTAATAAGTAGATGATGGGTTGCTAGAGTGACAGAAGCTTAAACCCTAGTTTATGCGTTGCTTCGGAAGGGGCTGATTTGGATCCATATGTTTCATGCTATGGTTAGGTTTACCTTAATACTTTTGTTGTAGTTGCGAATGCTTGCAATAGAGGTTAACCATTACTGGGATGCTTGTCCAAGTAAGGGCAGCACCCAAGCACCGGTCCACCCACATACCAAATTATCAAAGTACCAAACGCGAATCATATGATCGTGATGAAAACTAGCTTGACGATACTCCCATGTGTCCTCGGGAGCGCTTTACATCATATAAGAGTTTGTCGAGGCTTGTCCTTTGCTACAAAAAGGATTGGGCCACCTTGCTGCACTTTATTTACTTTTGTTACTTGTTGCTTGTTACCAATTATCTTATCACAAAACTATCTGTTACCTATAATTTCAGTGATTGCAGAGAATACCTTCCTGAAAACCGCTTATCATTCCCTTCTGCTCCTCATTGGGTTCGACACTCTTACTTATCGAAAGGACTACGATAGATCCCCTATACTTGTGGGTCATCAGCTACATTGCTGCATCACCCTATCCTCTTCAAGGGAAAACCAATGCAGTGCTCAAGAGGTAGCAAGAAGGATTTATGGCGCCGTTGCCGGGGAGTCTATGCAAAAGTAAACATACCAAGTTCCCATCACAAACCCTTATCTCCCGCATTACACTATTTTCCATTTTCCTCTCGTTTTACTCTCCCCCACTTCACCCTTGCCGTTTTATTTTCCCTCTCTCTTCGTCCTCCTTCTCTTTCCCTATTTGCCTCTTTTTGCCCGTTTCTTGTTTGCTTGTGTGTTGGATTGCTTGCCTGTCACGATGGCTCAAGATAATACCAAATTGTGTGACTTTACTAATACCAATAACAATAATTTTATTAGCACTCCGATTGCTCCTCTTACCGATGCTGGATCTTGTGAAATTAATGTTGCTTTGCTGAATCTTGTCATGAAAGATCCATTTTCCGGCCTTCCTAGTGAAGATGCCACTACCCATCTAAACAACTTTGTTGATTTGTGTGATATGCAATAGAAGAAATATGTGGATAATGATATTGTTAAATTGAAGCTATTCCCGTTTTCGCTTAGAGATCGTGCTAAAGCTTGGTTTTCGTATTTGCCTAAAAATAGTATTGATTCATGGAATAAGTGCAAAGATGCTTTTATCTCTAAGTATTTTCCTCCCGCTAAGATCATCTCTCTTAGAAACTATATTATGAATTTTAAGCAACTTGATCATGAACATGTTGCACAATCTT
The DNA here is from genome assembly GCF_018294505.1 of Triticum aestivum. NCBI lineage: Eukaryota > Viridiplantae > Streptophyta > Magnoliopsida > Poales > Poaceae > Triticum > Triticum aestivum. The sequence goes on along the minus strand of NC_057794.1, from coordinate 43,908,027 downwards.
GGGAGAGGTTGAAATTAATGATACGTAATTGCCCTACACATGGTTTGAATCTTTGGATGATTATACAAAACTTTTATGCCGGATTGAATTTTGCTTCTAGAAATCTTTTAGATTCGTCCACGGGAGGCACTTTTATGGAAATCACTTTGGGAGAAGCTACCAAACTCCTAGATAATATTATGGTTAATTATTCTCAATGGCACACCGAAAGATCTACTAATAAAAAAGTGCATGCAATTGAAGAGATTAATGTTTTGAGTGGAAAGATGGATGAAATTATGAAATTGTTTGCTAATAAGAGTGATCCTACTAATCCTAATGATACGCCTTTGTCTACCTTGATTGAGAATAATAATGAATCTATGGATGTGAATTCTGTTGGTAGGAACAATTTTGGTAATAACGCGTATAGAGGTAATTTTAATTCTAGGACGTTCCCTAGTAATTCCTCTAATATTTATGGTAATTCCTACAACAATTCCTATGAAAATTATAATAATATGCCCTCTGATTTTGAATCTAATATTAAATAATTTATTACCTCGCAAAAGAGTTTCAATGCTTTGGTTGCAGAAAAATTGCTTAAGATTGATGAGTTGGCTAGGAACGTTGATAGAATTTCTCTTGATGTTGATTCTTTGAAACTTAGATCGATTCCACCTAAGAATGATATCAATGAGTCTCTCAAAGCCATGAGAATCTCCATTGATGAGTGCAAAGAAAGAACCGCTAGGATGCGTGCTAAGAAAGATTGCTTTATAAAAGCGTGTTCTTCTAGTTTCCATGAAAATAAAGATGAAGATCTAAAAGTTATTGATGTGTCCCCTATTAAATGTTTGTTTTTCAATATGAATCTTGATAATGATGGGACTGAATATGATCCACCTTTACCTAGAAGGCATTCCAAAAATTCGGAGTCTTTAGATCTTGATGCTAAAATTGTTAAAAGTGGGATTGAAGAGAACAAAACATTAAATATCAATGAACCCACTATTTTGGATTTCAAGGAATTTAATTATGATAATTGCTATTTTATATACTGTATTTCCTTGTTGCAATCCGTGCTAAATTCTCCTCATGCTTATAGTCAAAATAAAGCCTTTACCAAACATATCGTTGATGCTTTGATGCAATCTTATGAAGAAAAACTTGACTTGGAAGTTTCTATCCCTAGAAAACTTTATGATGAGTGGGAACCTACTATTAAAATTAAAATTAAAGATCATGAATGCTATACTTTGTGTGATTTGGGTGCTAGTGTTTCCACGATTCCAAAGACTTTGTGTGATTTGCTAGGTTTCCATGATTTTGATGATTGTTCTTTAAATTTGCACCTTGCGGATTCCACTTTTAAGAAACCTATGGGAAGAATTAATTATGTTCTTATTGTTGAAAATAGGTATTATTTGCCCGTAGATTTTATTGTCCTTGTTATAGATTGCAATCCTTCATGTCCTATTATTCTTGGTAGACCTTTCCTTAGAACGATTGGTGCAATTATTGATATGAATGAAGGGAATATTAGATTCAAATTTCCATTAAGGAAAGGCATGTAATACTTCCCTAGAAATACAATTAAATTACCATATTAATCTATTATGAGATCCACTTATGGATTGCCTACCAAAGATGGCAATACCTAGATCTATCTTCGCTTTATGCCTAGCTACGGGCGTTAAATGACAGCGCCTGTTGGGAGGCAACCCAATTTTATTTTTATTCCTTGCTTTTTGCACATGTTTAGTAATAAATAATTCATCTAGCCTCTATTTTGGTTGTGTTTTTTGTGTTTAATTAGTGTTTGTGTCAAGTAGAACCGTTGGGAAGACTTGGGGAAAGTCTTTTTGATCTTGCTGTAAAAAACAGAAACTTTAGCGCTCACGAGAACTGCTGCCATTTTTATTCGGAAAGTGATATTTAGTTAATTATTTTTGAAGATGATTAATAGATAAATTCCTCACGTCCAGCAATTTATTTTATAATTTTTGGGGTTCCAGAAGTTTGTGTTAGCTACAGATTACTACAGACTGTTCTGTTTTTGACACATTCTGTTTTTCGTGTGTTGTTTGCTTATTTTGATGAATATATGGCTAGTAAATAAGTTTATAAACCATAGAGAAGTTGGAATACAGTAGGTTTAACACCAATATAAATAAAGAATGAGTTCATTACAGTACCTTGAAGTGGTGTTTTGTTTTCTTTCGCTAACGGAGCTCACGAGATTTTCTATTTTGAGTTTTGTGTTGTGAAGTTTTCAAGTTTTGGGTTAAGTTTTGATGGACTATGGAACAAGGAGTGGCAAGTGCCTAATCTTGGGGATTGCCATGGAACCCCAAGGTAAAATTCAAGGACACCCAAAAGCCTAAGCTTGGGGATGCCCCGGAAGGCATCCCCTCTTTCGTCTTCGTCTATCGGTAACTTTACTTGAAGCTATATTTTTATTCACCACATGATATGTGTTTTGCTTGGAGCGTCTTGTATTATTTGAGTCTTTGCTTTTTAGTTTACCAAAATCATCTTTGCTGTACACACTTTTGGAGAGAGACTCACATGATTTGAAAATTATTAGAATACTCTATGTGCTTCACTTATATCTTTTGAGCTATATAGTTTTTGCTCTAGTGCTTCACTTATATCTTTTAGAGCACGGTGGTGGATTTGTTTTATAGAAAAAATTGTTCTCTCATGCTTCACTTAGATTATTTTGAGAGTCCTACAAAACAGCGTGGTAATTTGCTTTAATTATGATAGGCATTGAAGATTAGTAAAAAAATTCTTATGAGTGTGTTGAATACTATGAGAAGTTTGATACTTGATAATTGTTTTGAGATATGGAGATGGTGATATGAGAGTCATGCTAGTTGAGTAGTTGTGAATTTGAGAAATACCTGTTTTGAAGTTTGTGATTCCCATAGCATGCACGTATGGTGAACCGTTATGTGATGAAGTCGGAGCATGATTTATTTATTGATTGTATTCCTTATGAGTGGCGGTCGGGGACGAGGATTGTCTTTTCCTACCAATCTATCCCCTAGGAGCGTGCGCGTAATACTTTTCTTTGATAACTAATAGATTTTTGTAATAAGTATGTGAGTTCTTTATGACTAATGTTGAGTCCATGGATTATACGCACTCTCACCCTTCCACCATTGCTAGCCTCTCTAGTATCACGCAACTTTCGCCGGTACCATAAACCCACCAAATACCTTCCTCAAAACACCCACCATACCTACCTATTATGGCATTTCCATAGCCATTCCGAGATATATTGCCATGCAACTTTCCACCATTCCGTCATTATGACACGCTTCATCATTGTCATTTTGCTTGCATGATCATGTAGTTGACATCGTATTTGTGGCAAAGCCATCGTTCGTTCTTTCATACATGTCACTCATGCATCATTGCACATCCCGGTACACCGCCGGAGGCATTCACATAGTCATATTTTGTTCTAAGTATTGAGTTGTAATTCTTGAGTTGTAAGTAAATAAAGTGTGATGATCATCATTATTAGAGCATTGTCCCAAGTGAGGAAAGGATGATGGAGACTATGATTCCCCCACAAGTCGGGATGAGAATCCAGACGAAAAAAAGAGGCCAAAAAGAAAAGAAAAGAAAGAAGGCCCAAATAAAAATAAAAAAATGAGAGAAAAAGAGAAAAGGGACTATGTTACTATCCTTTTTCCACACTTGTGCTTCAAAGTAGCACCATGATCTTCATGATAGAGAGTCTCCTATGATATCACTTTCATATACTACTGGGAATTTTTCATTATAGAACTTGGCTTGTATATTCCAATGATGGACTTCCTCAAAATGCCCTAGGTCTTCGTGAGCAAGCGAGCTGGATGCACACCCACTTAGTTCCTTTTGTTGAGCTTTCATATACTTATAGCTCTAGTGCATCCGTTGCATGGCAATCCCTACTCACTCACATTGATATCTATTAATGGGCATCTCCATAGCCCGTTGATACGCCTAGTTGATGTGAGACCATCTTCTCCTTTTTTGTCTTCTCCACAACCACCATTCTATTCCACATATAGTGCTATGTCCATGGCTCACGCTCATGTATTGCGTGAAGACTGAGAAAGTTTGAGAACACCAAAAGTATGAAACAATTGCTTGGCTTGTCATCGGGGTTGTGCATGATTTAAATACTTTGTGTGGTGAAGATAGAGCATGGCCAGACTATATGATTTTGTAGGGATAACTTTCTTTGGCCATGTTATTTTTAGAAGACATAATTGCTTAGTTAGTATGCTTGAAGTATTATTATTTTTATGTCAATATTGAACTTTTGTCTTGAATCTTTCGGATCTGAATATTTATACCACAATTAAGAAAACTACATTGAAATTATGCCAAGTAGCATTACACATCAAAAAATTTGTTTTTATCATTTACCTACTCGAGGACGAGTAGGAATTAAGCTTGGGGATGCTTGATACGTCTCCAACGTATCTATAATTTTTGATTGTTCCATGCTATATTATATTCTGTTTTGGACATTATTGGGCTTTATTATACACTTCTATATTATTTTTGGGACTAACCTATTAACCGGAGGCCCAACCCAGAATTGCTGTTTTTTGCCCATTTCAGAGTTTCGCAGAAAAAGAATATCAAATGGAATGAAACCTTCAGGAATGTGATTTTCGGAACGAACGTGATCCAGAGGACTTGGACCCTACATCAAGAAAGGAACTATAAAGGCACGAGGTAGGGGGGCGCGCCTACCCCCCAGGCGCACCTTCCACCCTCGTGGGGCCCACGTTGCTCCACCGACGTACTTCTTCCTCCTATATATACCTACCTACCCCAAACTACCATATATGGAGCCAAAAACCTAATTCCACCGCCGCAACCTTCTGTACCCGTGAGGTCCCATCTTGGGGCCTTTTCCGGAGCTCCGGCGGAGGGGGCATCGATCACGGAGGGCTTCTACATCAACACCATAGCCTCTCCGATGATGTGTGAGTAGTTTACCTCAGACCTTTGGGTCCATAGTTATTAGCTAGATGGCTTCTTCTCTCTTTTTGGATCTCAATACAATGTTCTCCCCTCTCTTGTGGAGATCTATTCAACGTAATCTTCTTTTGCGGTGTGTTTGTTGAGACCGATGAATTGTGGGTTTATGATCAAGTTTATCTATGAACAATATTTGAATCTTCTCTGAATTATTTTATGTATTATTGGTTATTTTTGCAAGTCTCTTTGAATTATCTGTTTGGTTTGGCCTACTAGATTGATCTTTCTTGCAATGGGAGAAGTGCTTAGCTTTGGGTTCAATCTTGCGGTGTCCTTTCCCAGTGACAGCAGGGGCAGAAAGGCACGTATTGTATTGTTGCCATCGAGGATAACAAGATGGGGTTTATATCATATTGCATGACTTTATCCCTCTACATCATGTCATCTTACTTAAAGAGTTACTCTGTTCTTTTGAACTTAATACTCTAGATGCATGCTGGATAGCGGTCGATGTGTGGAGTAATAGTAGTAGATGCAGGCAGGAGTCGGACTACTTGTCTCGGACGTGATGCCTATATACATGATCATACCTAGATATTCTCATAACTATGCTCAATTTTGTCAATTGCTCAACAGTAATTTGTTTACCCACCATAATACTTATGCTCTCGAGAGAAGCCACTAGTGAAACCTATGGCCCCCGGGTCTATTTTCCATCATATTAATCTCCTATCAACAAGCTATTTCTTGCGCTGTTTTTATTTTGCTTTATTTACTTTGCATCTTTATCATAAAAATACGAAAAATATTATCTTATCATATCTATCAGATCTCACCTTCGTAAGTGGCCGTGAAGGGATTGACAACCCCTTTATTGAATTGGTTGTGAGGATTTTATTTGTTTGTGTAGGTGCGAGGGACTCGTGCGTGGCCTCCTACTAGATTGATACCTTGGTTCTCAAAAACTGAGGGAAATACTTACGCTACTTTGCTGCATCACCCTTTCCTCTTCAAGGGAAAACCAATGCAGTGCTCAAGAGGTAGCAATGTGCTAAGTATTTCACCATGATGTTGGAAGGAACGGCTCGTACCTGGTTAGCTAACTCCATTGGATCATGGGCCGAGTTAAGTGCCCAGTTTATCCAGCAATTCAAAGACACGTGCAAGCAGCCTATGTTGATTGTAGACTTGGTTGCTTGTGTTCAAGAAGAGGGTGAGTCGACAACCCATTGGGTGTGCCAGGTCTCAGCAATTTTGCACTCGTCGGATCGTATCAAGGCTGATTTTCGGCTGTCCTAATGTTGGAAAACAATTGTCATTTCATACCCCTGAAGCAGAAATTAGGGCGACTCAAACGCCACTGCAATGACATGGGGACGCTCATGGCTGCTCTGGTTAAATATGCCGACTCTGACAGTAACAAGGACCCCGAGTCTGATGAGGAAAAGCCGGGTAAGGGAAAGAAGAGTAGCAGCGCCAGGGGGCAGCCCAATAACCCGGTGAGTCAAGGGAACAATGATAAGCGCAAGGCTGATAATAATTCTAACTTTGTGGATAACACCAATACGCAAAATAATGGCCAACGTCGTAAGGGAAAACCACCTCCTTGTACAGGAGGATCAGGTGTCAATCTTGAGCGGCTATTGAATCAGCCCTGCCCAAAGCATGGCACGCAGGAAAGACCGTCTAGTCACCTTTGGAAGGACTGCCATATTATGGAGTTCAAAAATTCCAACTTATTCCAAGATAATCATGGGACAGGCGGTGGCTCAGGTTCTGGTTCTCATGGCCCAGGTTATGGTGGTGGCGGTTCTAATTCTGGTTTTAAAGGTTACCAAGGCAATCAAGGCAATTAGGGCGGTTATCATCAGCAGTCCGATCAGGGGAATCAGCAACAACAATCTGGATATCAGAGTAACCCGAAGCAATTGAGTAGTGGGAAGTACCACGTTAGGGGATCTATCGTAGTCCTTTCAATAAGTAAGAGTGTCGAACCCAACGAGGAGCAGAAGGAAATGATAATCGGTTTTCAGCAAGGTATTCTCTGCAAGCACTGAAATTATAGGTAATAGATAGTTTTGTGATAAGATAATTTGTAACGAGCAACAAGTAACAAAAGTAAATAAAGTGTAGCAAGGTGGCCCAATCCTTTTTGTAGAAAAGGACAAGCCTGGACAAACTCTTATATAGAGAAAAGCGCTCCCGAGGACACATGGGGATTATCGTCAAGCTAGTTTTCATCACATTCATATGATTTGCGTCCGGTACTTTGATAATTTGGTATGTGGGTGGACTGGTGCTTGGGTACTGTCCTTACTTGGACACGCATCCCACTTATGATTAACCTCTATTGCAAGCATCCGCAACTACAACAAGAGTATTAAGGTAAACCTAACCATAGCATGAAACATATGGATCCAAATCAGCCCCTTACGAATCAACGCATAAACTAGGGTTTAAGCTTCTGTCACTCTAGCAACCCATCATCTACTTATTACTTCCCAATGCCTTCCTCTAGTCCCAAATAATGGTGAAGTGTCATGTAGTCGATGTTCACATAACACCACTAGAGGAGAGACAACATACATCTCATCAAAATATCGAACGAATACCAAATTCACATGACTACTAATAGCAAGACTTCTCCCATGTCCCCAGGAACAAACGTAACTACTCACAAAGCATATTCATGTTCATAATTAGAGAGGTATTAATGTGCATATAGGATCTGAACATATGATCTTCCACCAAGTAAACCAACTAGCATCAACTACAAGGAGTAATCAACACTACTAGCAACCCACAAGTACTAATCCCAGACTTAGAGACAAGAATTGGATACAAGAGATGAACTAGGGTTTGAGAGGAGATGGTGCTGGTGAAGATGTTGATGGAGATTGGCCCCCTCCCGATGAGAGGAGCGTTGGTGATGACGATGACGATGGCGATGATTTCCCCCTCCCGGAGGGAAGTGTCCTTGGCAGAACAGCTCCGCCGGAGCCCTAGATTGGTTCCGCCTCGTGGCGGCGGAGTCTCGTCCTGAAATCTTGCTTATGATTTTTTCCTCAACGAAAGACTCCATATAGCAGAAGATGGGCATCGGAGGGCCACCAGGGGGCCCACGAGGCAGGGGGGCATGCCCAGGGGGGTAGGGCGTGCCCCCACCCTCGTGGCCAGGGTGTGGGCCCCCTCTGGAACTTCTTGCGCTCAGTATTTTTTATATATTCTGAAAATAGCTTCCGTGAAGTTTCAGGACTTTTGGAGCTGTGCAGAATAGGTCTCTAATATTTGCTCCTTTTCCAGCCCAGAGTCCCAGCTGCCGGCATTCTCCCTCTTTATGTAAACCTTGTAAAATAAGAGAGAATAGTCATAAGTATTGTGACATAATGTGTAATAACATCCCATAATGCAATAAATATCGATATAAAAGCATGATACAAAATGGACATATCAACTCCCCCAAGCTTAGACCTCGCTTGTCCTCAAGCGAAAGCCAAAATCGAAAAATATGTCCACATGTTTAGAGATAGAGGTATCGATAAAAATAAAATACGGACATGAGGGCATCATTATCATTCTTAGAACAACAACATATATATATTGTCATATGATCTCTTATGCTAAAGTAACAATTCAATCGCAATTTCAAGTATGAATCATAAACTTCATTGAGAACCAACAAACTCTAATATCAGTCATTGAGGCAATTGCAATTTATCATAACATAGGAAAGAGTCAATGTAAGAGCTTTTTAGCAATTCCACATACTCAACTATCATATAGTCTTTCACAATTGCTAACACTCACGCAATACTTATGGCTATGGAGTTTTAATCGGACATAAAGAAAGATAGGGGCTTATAGTTTTGCCTCCCAATGTTTTACCTCAAGGGTAATGTCAACAATAATAGTTCATGAAAACTCACATCCAATTAGCCATATATACCAGGATCTTTCCAACATATTGTGCTTGCCAAAAGATAAAATGTAAAAAAGGAAAGGTGAGGATCACCATGACTCTTATGTAAGGTAGGAGATAAAAGTAAAAGATAGGCCCTTCATAGATGAAGCAGAGGTTGTCCTGCGCTTTTATGGTTGGATGCACAAAATCTTAATGCGAAAGAACGTCACTTTATATTGCCACTTGTGATATGGACCTTTATTATGCAGTCCGTCGCTTTTATTTCTTCCATATCACAAGATCGTATAAAGCTTATTTTCTCCCACACTAATAAGTCATACATATTTAGGGAGCAAATTTTATTGCTTGCACCAATGAAAACTTACTTGAAGGATCTTACTCAATCCACAGGTAGATATGGTGGACTCTCATGGCAAAACTGGGTTTAGGGATATTTGGAAGCACAAGTAGTATCTCTACTTCCTGCAAATAATTTGGCTAGCATGAGGGGAAATGCAAGCTCAATCATGTTGGATGATCCATGACAATATAATTTATCTCATATGTAAGAAATCATAACCCATTACATTGTCTTCCTTGTCCAACGTCAACTCTTTAGAATGTCATATTTTAATGAGTGCTCACAATCATAAAATATGTCCAAGATAGTATATTTATATGTGAAGACCTCTCTTTCTTTATTACTTCCTATTAATTGCAACGATGACCAAAACTATGTTTGTCAACTCTCAACAACTTTTATTCATAATACTCTTTATATGTGAGCTCATTACTCTCCATAAGATCCTTATGATCTCTTTTATTTCTTTTTATTCTTTTCTCTTTTCTTTTATTCACTCAAGATCATGGCAAAATAATCAAGCCCTTGACTCAACACTAATCTTTATTATATAGCTTACAGACTCAATTACATAGAGGGATCATAAAGCAAAACACAAAACTAGATCATACTAAAAACTTTTATTCTACTAGATCAAAATATTATCAAAAGATCGAACTAAGAAAAATGGTAAAGATGAAGGTGATGGTGATACGATACCAGGGCACCTCCCCCAAGCTTGGCAGTTGCCAAGGGGAGTGCCCATACCCGATGCTCAGTTCTTCTTTGTTGGTGAGGAAGGTGATGGTTTTGTTGATGGCGTAGGATTCTTCCTTAATTTGCGCTTGAGGACAGAATTTTGGTCCCTTAGGTCATCAATCTCCTGCTCCAGCCTCAATATCTTTTTGCATAGTTCCTGCTTGTTTTCCTGCAAGAGGCGAAAGGGGATAAACTCGATCTTAGGTTTCTTTACTCTATCCGGGAGGCTTGACTTTTTGAACTCCACATGCATGTCCCCAGGTTGAGGTAATGGGACTTCATCTTCTTCTGAGCTCGTCTCCTCCCTTCCCTTGGTTTCATAGTCCTCTTCTTCTTCCATAGTCCAACCACAATGGTCCACATCCCCATAGACCTTAGGATCTGCAAGGTAGTCAGCCACATAGCTTTCTCCTTCCTAATCCTGGGATGAGATGTTGCTCTAATATTCAGCAGGACATCTCAAAACAAAGACATGAGATATTAGCATGATACAGGAGTCAAAACCTCTAGGAGATTATATAATGATTTTTTACCGACCAAAATGCGTAACGTGCAAGAAAACGGAGTTCGGAGAGCGCACGAGGTGCCCACGAGGCAGGGGGCGCGCCCTCCACCCTCGTGGAGCCCTCGTGTCCTTTCCGGACTGCTTCTTATTTTTCTATTTTTCTACATATTCCAAAACGGAGAAAAATTGCCATTAAAACTGTTTTGGAGTCGGTTTACTTACCGTACCACATACCTATTCCTTTTCGGAGTCTGAAACATTCCGAAAAGTGTCCCTTATGTATTCTTTTGGTTTTACGGTTTCAATAACATTGGTTTCAACATTTATAGGATTACCTGAGATATAATGTTTGATTCTTTGACCGTTCACCACCTTCGGATTTGTGCCTTCGAAGTTGTTGATTTTTATGGCGCCGGAACGATAGACCTCCTCGATAACATAAGGACCTTCCCATTTAGAGAGAAGTTTTCCTGCAAAAAATCTTAAACGAGAGTTGTATAGCAATACATAATCACCTACATTAAGCTCACACTTTTGTATCCTTTTGTCATGCCATCTTTTAACTTTTTCTTTGAACAATTTGGCATTCTCATAGGCTTGGGTTCTCCATTCATCAAGTGAGCTAATGTCAAATAACCTTTTCTCACCAACAAGTTTGAAATCATAATTGAGCTCTTTAATATCCCAATAAGCCTTATGTTCTAGCTCGAGAGGTAAGTGACATGCTTTTCCATAAACCATTTCATACGGAGACATACCCATAGGATTTTTATATGCAGTTCTATAGGCCATAATGCATCATCAAGTTTCTTAGAAAAATTCTTTCTAGATCTATTAACAGTCTTTTGCAAAATTAATTTGAGTTCTCTATTACTCAATTCTACTTGACAACTAGACTGTGGGTGATAAGGAGATGCAATTCTATGATTAACATCATTGTCGATGTCAAAATCGGCGGATCTCGGTTAGGGGGTCCCGAACTGTGCGTCTAAGGCGGATGGTAATAAGAGGCGGGGGACACGATGTTTACCCCGGTCCGGGCCCTCTTGATGGAGGTAATACCCTACGTCCTGCTTGATTGATCTTGATGATATGAGTATTACAAGAGTTGATCTACCACGAGATCGTAGAGGCTAAACCCTAGAATCTAGCCTATGGTATGATTGTTCATTGTCCTACGGACTAAACCCTTCGGTTTATATAGACACCGGAGGGGGCTAGGGTTACACAGAGTCAGTTACAAGGGAGGAGATCTACATATCCGTATTGCCAAGCTTACCTTCCACGCCAAGGAGAGTCCTATACGGACATAGGACAAAGTCTTCAATCTTGTATCTTCATAGTCCAATAGTCCGGCCAAAGGATATAGTCCGGCTGTACGGAGACCCCCTAATCAAGGACTCCTTCAGTAGCCCCTGAACCAGGCTTCAATGATGATGAGTCCGGCGCGCAGATTTGTCTTCGACATTGTAAGGCGGGTTCTTCCTCCGAATACTCCATAGAAGATTTTGAACACAAGGATAGTGTCCGGCTCTGCAAAACAAGTTCCACATACCACCGTAGAGAGAATAATATTTCCACAAATCTAATCTGCTAACATGTTTGACAGCGTGACATCATACCACGCCCCGGTCATTATTTGAACCGTTTTTCTCAACCAGCACTGCACATATCGCGAGGCGGTTTTATTGACACGTCTTGTCGAAGCAGAGATCGTGTCCCCTTATCACGGGATTCTCATCAATACGGGTATGGGTAACCCAACCGCGCCATCAATTACGGTGTTAGGGGAATAAGCGATTTTACCAGGTAAGTGGGGAGGCGCATCGCCTCTTACACCCTTATAAAGGGACGAAGATTCCCCTTTTTTACCCACGCCTTCTTCCTCCTTGCTTATCCATTCTCGCACACTCGAGCTCCAGCGCCCAAGTTCGCGTCTTTCTCCTCAAACCACTCCAAGCATGTCCAGAGCGGGAGGCAAGTGGATGGTCTCCTCCGTCACGGAGGAGAACATCACATAGCTATGGGAAGCCGGATATCTAGCCGCGGACATCGTGCACCGGCTGCCAGATGCGGGGCAGATCATCCCTACGCCCGAACCCCATGAGAGGGTAGTTTTCCTTACCCACTTTCTCTGAGGACTGGGATTTTCCCTTCACCCGTTAGTCCGCGGGCTCATATTCTACTACGGGCCGGATTTTCATGATCTGCCCCCCAATTCATCCTCAACATCTCGGCGTTAATCGTCATGTGCGAGGCCTTCCTCCTCATCAGGCCCCACTTCGGCCTGTGGTTGAAGACCTTCAATGTTAAACCGAAGGTGGTGGTCGGCCAGCAAGCAAAGTGCGGAGGCGCCATGGTGGGCAAAATGCCTAACATCACCTGGCTCGAAGGCTCCTATGTGGAGACCATAAAGGGGTGGCAATCGTGGTGGTTCTACATCACCGAGCCGCGCGACACCAACTGGGTGGCGGCCCCCGAATTTCGATCCGGAATCCCCACGCGGCTCACTTCCTGGAAAGAGAAGGGCCTGTCCTGGGGTTCCCTGGTAGAGCTGACCGGACTCCAGACCTGCATCAAGAACATGATGAGAAAGAAAATCAAGCTCGTCAACTTGGTCCAGGTCATGCTCTTCCGCCGGATCCTCCCGTGTCAACGACGGGTATTCAATTTGTGGGAGTTCGACCCGGCCAAGCACCAGACGCTGCGAGAGCTCTTCGACACGACGCACAAGGACGTCAGGAAGGTGCTGTTCAAGGGCGCCGAGGTACCTCCTCCCCTTACCGAGGACCACGGACTCAGCGCAAAGCGCCATGCCAATCCGGTAAGTTTTTACATATCACAGGATATTTATTTGCCCCAGTTTAATCATGTGCGGGATCTAAGCTTCCATGCCCTTAACAGGACTAGGCAGAGACAGTGGAGCAGATCGATTGCCCAGCCCCCTGACTAAAGATCCTGTAGATGCTCTCCTAGCGAAGATGCTGGTTCCGGCGCCTTACGAGGTGCCAGTGAAGAAGGCCAAGAAGAAGGCCACGGGGACCTGAAAGGGTCTCCGGCGCAAGGTTATATCGGACTCATCGTCCGATAACTCCGAAGCGCACTCCTCCCACGAAAACGAGGAGGAGGAAGAGGAAAGTTCTCCCCCTAGCCAGGGGAGACAAGAAAAGGAAGGCCGCCCCAACTGGGGAGGCCGAAGGGTCCAAGAAGGGAAGGACCCTCCTTCCGGACTGCTTGACGACGGTCACCTACAGCGGTGACGAGTGATTGCCTAGGGACAAGCCCATGGCGAAGTCGTAAGTATCCGGATACCATAGTAATTCATGGTATGTTTTATTGCACTGCTTCTCCTTAAGCCGAATATGATTATGCAGTCTGTCCCGAGCCCGTCTCGACGTATCTTTGTCGGACGGTTCTTTGGACTCGTCGGATATGAATAGCGATTCACTTCCGACCGCCTCCACCCCTTGCCCTACGGACAATGTCGAGGTGTTGTCTCAAAAGTCACTGAGTGGAGGGGAGGTAGTCCTGGGGGCACCTCGAGGCGACCTTCGGGACCCTTGGCGCAAAGGGAGCAAGACTCCCACGGGCTTTAAGTTCAGCCCCTAGCCGAACACTGCGTCGGAACCTTTGGTGGTTCCGGACTCCGGCAGGCAATCCCCCGTTAAGAGGGGCAAGCCGCCCGCGCCGGTGGCCTCTGTCCATCCAGAGGCACCGGGCAACTTGCTGGAAGCGCTTCGCGGCGCTTCCATCGACGAAGAGCACCACACTATCATGAGTGCGGTGATCGAGAAAGTTCAGTCCGCCAAAAATGGACTAACCGAAGCTTGTGCCAGCCTCCTAATAGCCTCTCAGGTAAGCAATCAAAATATAGGAAAATATTACCGCATAGACAGTAGCCCCTGATGCTCTGTTTGGCGTTCATGAGGAAAGGCCGAATAGAGGGTCAAATAATGACACATGAGTCTAATCAGAATATGTCTATGTGCATATGCAGGCTTCACTGCTGGCCGCTGCCGCACGTACTGCGGAGGTTGCTACACTGAAGCAGGACCTTGAGCGGTCCAAGGAAGAGCTCAGCCTTACCAAGAGGCAGCTCGAGGAGAGCAAAGGTAAGCAATACCTTGTCTATATATTAAAAATAAATTCGGTTGTAAAGTAATAGGTTCATCATGAATTTGCCAGGGGCCACGACCGAGGTGGCGACCCTGAAGAAGGCGCTGTCCGAGGCCGAAGACAAAGCGGCCAAGGAGCGCATTGAGCGGGAAAAGCAAGAAGCCCGAGTAGGCGAGTGCAGCAAGAGCTCAAGGCTATCGCCAAAAAAGACGAGTCCTTGGAGCTTGACTCCTTGCGAAGGCGCTCGAAAGCGCATGGAGCGCCAAGGCTGAAGCCCACAAGGCCCTCCAGGAGATTGATGTGGTGAAGAAGATAGCAGCGGGTAAGGCATTCATTATGCAAAGCAAGCATGTGAATGAAAATTTCCTTTTACTTACCCGAGTTCGGAGCTCTCCAGGAGTGTTCGCAGATCTTCCCCGTAGTGTACTGGATGCCGCGGAGTTTTACCGAGTTGAGGAGGGGAGCTCGACAAAAAAGTTGTTCTGGTCTCAGTATACTGGGACCGAACACCCAATGCACTTGAGCGACCAGATGAAGCAACTGGTCGAGCTTGACAAGGCGGCCGAACAGGCCATGAAGGGTCTTATAGTCCGGATGTGGCCTGGCGATCCCCTGCCTAGCAGCTACTTCGGTGTGGTGAGGTGGCTTGTGGATGCCTGCCCATGGCTTGAAGTCATAAAGCGGTCCGTCTGCATCGAGGGTGCGCGCGGGGCTTTTGCCCGGGCAAAGGTGCACTGGGCGAAGCTGGACGCCGTAAAGCTGGTGAAGGAGGGGCCGCCGGAGGGCAAGGAACATCGCTGCCCTGAAATGTATTATGACAGTGTCTTGAAGGGTTCCCGCCTTGTGGCGGAGGAATGTGCTAGAGATGTAATTTTTGAATGAACATGCTCATGTGATCCTGTAATGTGAAACGAGTTCATTTGCACTATCCAACGCTTTTTGAATTTAAAATATTACCTTCTGTGCAGCCGTTTATAAAATCTGAGAGTTGGCCAATCGTCGGCTTCTGCCCCCATGTAACTAGTACTGGGGTGTTCGGGATAAACCTAAGAACTCTTTATCCCAATTTTGGGTCCTTCGAGGGAGGTGTTCAGCACAACGAACCAGGCAATCGGACTATAAGGCTTTATCACTCTCACTTAGCCATAGAAGTCTACAATTTTAAATTTTGGCGAAGCCCCTAGTATTCGGAAGGCCGAATTTGGGGCGCTATATACGCCTAAGTCGGGCAAGGCCGACTCCTCGCCTGAAGCGGAAAAAGTCTTTAAGGACTTGAGACCTCTCGAACAGCAACCAGCTCTCACCTTATCATGACAGTCAGTTTTTGGCTTTCTCTACTGAGGTGCTCGTCCAGAAGAACCGGGACACAATCGCAGTAGTTCTCCCAGCGCTGCCTTAGCCGATATAGCGGAACGTAAGGTACCAAAACATGGGAGCCGGGCAAACCCAACTATTGACCCAAGACATGATTCAGAGCTGATGCATATAATGCTATAAGTTTGGGGTGTCGCACTGTCGAAAGTGTTCGGACTTCTCACGCCGTATTATGGGGTAAACGGAAGCCCCTGGCGTACTGGCCGTACCAGAATGTACGGGTGCAAGTTGTCGTAAATGAACATATAAGAAAAAAGGGATGGATAATGCAATAATAGGATAATGATATGCATTGTTATTTAAATAATACGTCGAAGCGTACTGATACAAGTAGTGCAATAAGCAAAAAGGAGGACTATTTGACATGTCCTATCCAAGGGCAAGCTGCGTATGGGTAGTAAAAAGCGGGTATATCGATTGTTATTAGAGACCACCTGAGGTTCCCTTGTATGTCTTAGCTTCTGCCTCCTTGGTTGTTCCTTCCTGTAATATGTCCGGCAGTCCTACTACCGGAAAGGGATTCCAGAGAGTAAGGTCCTGAAAGAGAAAAAATGATAAAGGTATGCAGCCCCTAGGGCGGTTAAGCCGCATTGTGGGACATGCCTTGATCGTGCCCCCACCTATGCCCATGGTATTTTCAGTGCGTAATTATGTGCCCGCAACACAGATTTCGTCGCTTGACTGGGACTGGGATAGGGGCCGAACTGCTAGGAGAGCTCTGAACGTGCCAGGCGATCCTATTGCAGGTTACTCCGGACTCGCTTAACGGTGTCCGGGGGCTGTATCGCCGAGTTGGCGGTTTGCCTTAAAAGGCTGCTTTGTGCTTCTGCTGCGAGGGCTGCAGTGTGCTCTTCCGTGCGGAGCGATCGTTCTGTGTTTCCATTGACTGTTATGACCCCCTAGGTCCTGGCATCTTGAGCTTTAGGTATGCGTACTGGGGTACCGCATTGAATTTTGCAAATGCGGTTCGCCCGAGCAGTGTGTGATAGCCACTACGGAACTGGAGGATATCGAAGATTAACTCCTCGCTTCGGAAGTTGTCCAGAGATCTGAAGACCACTTCCAGTGTGATTGAGCCCGTGCAATGGGCCTCTACACCTGGGATGACGCCCTTAAAGGTGGTTTTGGTGGGTTTGATCCTCGAGGGATCTATACCCATTTTGCGCACTGTATCCTGATAGAGCAGGTTCAGGCTGCTGCCGCCATCCATAAGGACTCGAGTGAGGTGAAATCCGTCGATGATGGGGTCTAGGACCAATGCAGCAGATCCACCATGATGGATACTAGTGGGGTGGTCCCTGCGATCGAAGGTGATCAGACAAGAGGATCATGTGTTGAACTTTGGGGCGACGAGCTCTATCGCATAGACGTTCCTTAGTGCGTGCTTCTATTCCCTCTTGGGAATGTGGGTTGCGTATATCATGTTCATCGTCTTCACTTGTGGGGGGAACCTCTTCTGTCCTCTCGTGTTCGGCAGCCAGGGCTCCCCCTCATCATCACTTTGCAGCCCCTTGTCCTTGTTTTCGGCATTCAATTTGCCAGCCTGCTTGAACACCCAGCATTCTCTGTTGGTGTGATTGGCTGGCTTATCGGGGGTGCCGTGGATTTGACACAAGCGATCAAGTATGCGATTCAAACTAGACGGGCCCGGAGTACTTCTTTTGAATGGCCTTTTCCGCTGACCGGATCTAGAGCCTCTGAATCCGGCATTGACTGTCGTATCATCGGCGTTATCGCCATTGTTGCGGCGCTTGTGTCTGTTACGACGTGGTCTGTCATTGGCATCTTTAGTATCTGAAGTGTTCGGATTCCTCGATGTGTTGTTGCTGCGAGCCAGCCAGCTATCCGCGCCCGCGCAAAAGCGGGTCATGAGTGTCGTGAGGGCTGCCATAGACTTCGGCTTCTCCTGGCCAAGGTGCCGGGCGAGCCACTCGTCACGAGTGTTATGCTTGAATGCCGCTAAGACCTCTGCATCCGGACAATCGACAATTTGGTTTTTCTTAGTTAGGAACCGTGTCCAGAATTGCCTGGCCGATTCCCCTGTCTGCTGAGTTATATGGCTCAAGTCATCAGCATCTAGTGGTCGCACGTAAGTTCCCTGGAAGTTGTCAAGGAATGCATCTTCCAAATCCTCCCAACTGCTGACGGAGTCTGCTGGCAAGCTATTCAGCCAATGCCGAGCTGGTCCTTTAAGTTTTAGTGGGAGGTACTTGATGGCATGCAGATCATCACCGCGAGCCATGTGGATGTGGAGGAGGAAATCCTCAATCCATACAGCGGGATCTGTTGTACCATCATATGATTCGATATTTACGGGTTTAAAACCCTCCGGGAATTCGTGATTCATAACTTCATCAGTGAAGCATAGGGGGTGTGCGGCGCCTCTATGCTAGGCTATATCATGATGCAGTTCATATGAGTCTTGTCTGCTGTATTCGGCCCAGCCGGATTTACTTTTAGTGTATCTGGCGTGACGGTCATCATCGCGTGTTGGTGCGTGCCCCCGTGATCCGTAGATCGATCTTGCATGTTTTGCCTTGTTTTCCAATATGTCTCACGGGTCCCGTGTGTTGCCACAGGCCTTGGTATTTTTGCTTGATTGGCGGCGGGGTGCGGGCTGGACTTCGGGCTGAAATGGCTCTCTGTCTCGGCCACGAGGTGGCCCGCCAGCCGCATCATACGCTGGTGATGTGGTTTTCAATGCTTCCTCCTCGAGGTGAGGTAGCAACCTGCACTTTGGATACCTCTTTGTTGGGCGCTCGAGTTCGTATTCCTCGGCCACAAGGACTTTGGTCCATCTGTCTGCTAGCAAATCTTGATCAGCTCGAAGCTGTTGTTACTTTTTCTTCAAGCTATTTGTTGTGGCTATAAGCCGGCGCTTGAAGCGCTCCTTCTCAATGGGATCCTCAGGCATGATAAATTCTTCGTCACCGAGGCTCGCCTCGTCTTCGGAGAGAGGCATGTAATTGTCCTCCTCTGGTTCTCCATCTGCTGCCCGCTCTGGAGGGCTAGCTTGTTCACCCTCCCGCTCTAAATTGTGCTGGAGGGGATTATTGTCTTTGGCACTATCCGGAGTGTTATTGTCTCTTGTGCCGGTATCACTACTTTTGCTATGGCGGGACTTAGAGCGACGCTGCTGACGTCGGCGCTTGGGTTGCTTCTTGGAGGGGTCATCCTCCGCTGTCTCATCGCCATTGCCTTCTTTGGGGGTGTCCACCATATGTATATCATATGATGAGGTGGCGGTCCAGCACCCTGTGGGCAGTGGTTCATGTTCGTCTCCTGCATCGTCCATACCATCGATGTCTTCGGAGTCGAAGTCGAGCATGTCGGTTAAATCGTCGATAGTGGCTACTAAGTGGGTGGTGGGTGGGGAGTGAATTTTTTCGTCGTCCGCATCCCATTCTAGCCGGACATAGTTCGGCCAAGGTTCTCCTGACAAGGAGAGAGACATTAATGAATTTAGCACGTCGCTGAAAGGTGAGTGCTGAAAGATATCCGCGGAGGTGAACTCCATGATCGGCGCCCAATCGGATTCGATAGGCATGGACGCAGGCGGCTCGGAGTCTGTGCCCGGAGATGAATCCAATGGTTCGGCAACACGACTCTCGTAAGGGGTGAAGTCAGTATCCGGCTCTATCGCCACTGAGAGTGCGGCCTCCATGGTGGGGTCTATCCACCCATCCTCGGATGGCGCAATTTTCTCCGGATTGAAGGCCAGAGTAGTTGCAGGTGTGATTTGCCGAACACTGTCCGATGGCAGAGTTACGTCATGCTTGTCGTGATTGTGCGGTGCACCTGACATGGGCTCGAATCCATCAAAGATCTAGTCTCCGCGGATATCGGCAGTGTAGTTTAAGTTTCCGAACCTGACCTGATGGTCAGGGGCGTAGCTCTCGATCTGCTCCAGATGGCCAAGTGACTTGGCCCGTAGTGTGAAGCCGCCGAATACGAAGATTTGTTCGGGGAGTAAAACCTCACCCTAGACCACATCGTTATCGATAAGCGAAGGAGCCATCAAGCCTTACGGTGACAACACAGTGGAACTCTCAATGAAAGCATCAATGTCGGTGTCAAAACCGGCGGATCTCGGGTAGGGGGTCCCGAACTGTGCGTCTAAGGCGGATGGTAACAGGAGGCGGGGGACACGATGTTTACCCAGGTTCTTGCCCTCTTGATGGAGGTAATACCCTACGTCCTGCTTGATTGATCTTGATGATATGAGTATTACAAGAGTTGATCTACCACGAGATCATAGAGGCTAAACCCTAGAAGCTAGCCTATGGTATGATTGTTCGTTGTCCTACGGACTAAACCCTCTGGTTTATATAGACACCGGAGGGGGATAGGGTTACACAGAGTCGGTTACAAGGGAGGAGATCTACATATCCGTATTGCCAAGCTTTCCTTCCACGCCAAGGAGAGTCCTATCCGGACACGGGACGAAGTCTTCAATCTTGTATCTTCATAGTCCAACAATCCGACCAAAGGATATAGTCCGGCTATCCGGAGACCCCCTAATCCAGGACTCCCTCAATCATACTTAGCAAGCATTTTACGGAAAGCACCATGAATAAAATGTGAACCACTATCAGTCATTAAATATCTAGGGACTCCAAACCTTAGAAAAATAACTTCTTTAAGCATCTTAATAGAGGTGTTATGATCAACACTACTAGTTGGAATAGCTTATACCCACTTAGTAACGTAATCAACAACAACTAAAATATGTGTATATCCATTAGAGGCAGGAAACGGTCCCATATAATCAAAGCCCCAAACATCAAATGGTTCAATAACAAGTGAATAATTCATAGGCATTTCTTGATGTCTACTAATATTAACAATTCTTTGACATTCATCACAAGATACAACAAACTTACGGGCATCCTTGAAGAGAGCAGGCCAATAAAAACTGG
This sequence comes from Triticum aestivum, assembly GCF_018294505.1. Classification (NCBI taxonomy): domain Eukaryota; kingdom Viridiplantae; phylum Streptophyta; class Magnoliopsida; order Poales; family Poaceae; genus Triticum; species Triticum aestivum. The sequence goes on along the minus strand of NC_057794.1, from coordinate 43,887,139 downwards.
ATTGCAATACCTTATGTGCAGTTCTATCTCCAACGTGGTGTCCTCCATAAGCTTTGGAGTGACACTTGCGTAGGATCTATTCCTGTTCATGCTCAGGTACACAACGTCTAATAACACCATCTACTCCTTCTTTATAAAGGTGTGGGTCATCCCAGAAGTAATGTCGTAAATCATAGAAAAACCTTTTCTTTTGCTGGTATGTGAAACTGGGTGGTATAAACTTAGCAACAATGTAATTAGCATAATGAGCATACCAAGGAGCAGTGTAAGAAGCATTTATGACATTTAATTGTTCATCAGGAAAGCTATCATCAATAGGTAGTGGGTCATCAAGAACATATTCCAACCTAGACAAGTTATCTGCAACGGGGTTCTCGGCTCCCTTTCTATCAATAATATGCAAATCAAATTCTTGTAGCAAGAGAACCCATCTAATAAGTCTAGGTTTAGCATCTTTATTTTCCATAAGATATTTAATAGCTGCATGATCCGTGTGAATTTTTACTTTAGAATCAACAATATAAGGTCTGAACTTATCACAAGCAAATACAAACCGCTAAGAATTCTTTTTCGGTTGTAGCATAATTTCTCTGGGCATTGTCTAGAGTTTTACTAGCATATTGAATAACATTTAGTTTCTTATCAACTCTTTGCCCTAGAACAGCACCTATAGCATAATCACTAGCATCACACATAATTTCAAAAGGTAAATTCCAATCAGGTGGCTGAACAATAGGTGTAGAGATGAATGCTTTCTTAAGTATTTCAAATGCTTCTACACAATCATCATCAAAGACGAATGGTATATATTTTTGTAATAAATTAGTCAGAGGACGAGAAATTTTTGAGAAGTCCTTAATGAACCTCCTATAAAAGCCGGCATGACCAAGGAAACTTCTTATACCTTTGATGTCCTTGGGACACGCATCTTTTCAATAGCATCAACTTTATCTTTATCAACATTAATGCCCCTTTCAGAAATTTTGTGCCCCAAGACAATACCTTCATTAACCATAAAGTGGCACTTCTCCCAATTCAAGACAAGGTTAGTTTCTTCACATCTCTGCAAAACTCGATCAAGGTTTCTTAAGCAATCATCAAAAGAGGATCCATAAACGGAGAAATCGTCCATGAAAACCTCACAAATCTTTTCACAAAAGTCAGAGAATATGGCCATCATGCATCTTTGAAAGGTAGCAGGTGCATTACATAAACCAAAATGTATACGTCTATAAGCAAAAGTACCGAAAGGGCAAGTAAAAGTGGTCTTTGATTGATCATCAGCTGACACATGTATTTGAGAGAAACCAAAATAACCATCTAGAAATAAAAAATGTGTATGTTTGGATAATCTTTCTAGCATTTGATCAATGAAAGGTAAGGGCTAATGATCTTTCTTAGTAGCCTTATTTAATTTGCGGAAATCAATTACCATCCTATAACCTGTAATAATTCTTTGCGGAATCAATTCATCTTTATCATTAGGAATGACAGTAATACCTCCCTTCTTAGGAACACAATGGACATGACTTACCCACTGACTATCAACAACGAGATAAATTATTCCTGCCTCAAGGAGCTTTAGTATTTCTTTTCTTACCACTTCTTTCATCTTAGGATTCAGCTGTCGTTGGTGTTCAATAACTGGTTTGGCATCTTTCTCCAAATTTATTTTGTGTTGACATAGAGTGGGACTAATGCCCTTAAGATCATGAAGAGTATATCCAATAGCAGCATGGTGCATCTTCAGAGTTTTCAATAATTTTTCTTCCTCCTTCTCTGAAAGGTTAGCACTAATAATAACATGATATATCTTCTTTTCATCAAGATAAGCATATTTAAGAGTATCAGGCAATGGTTTAAGCTCAAACACGGGATCACCCTTGGGTGGAGGAGGATCCCCTAAGATTTCAACAGGCAAGTTGTGTTTCAGAATAGGTCCCTGTTTAAAGAACACCTCTTCTATTTCCTTTCTTTCATTCATAAACATATCATTTTCATGGTCTAGCAAATATTGTTCTAAAGGATCACTAGGAGGTACGGCAATAGCAGCAAGACCAATAATTTCATCTTTACTAGGCAGTTCCTCTTCACGGTGTTGTCTATGAAATTTAGAAAAGTTGAACTCATGCGACATATCACCTAAACCAATAGGAACAACATCCTTTTTGCGGTCTATCCTAGCATTAACAATGTTTAAGAAAGGTCTACCAAATATAATGGGACAAAAGCTATCTTGTGGGGATCCAAGAACAAGAAAATCAGCAGGATATTTAGTTTTCCCACACAAGACTTCAACATCTCTAACAATCCCAGTTGGTGAAATAGTATCTCTATTTGCAAGTTTAATTACGACATCAATATCTTCTAACTCAGCAGATGCAATATCATGCATAATTTCTCTGTATAAGTTAATAGGTATTGCACTAGCACTAGCACCCATATCACACAAGCCATTATAGCAATGTTCTCCTATTTTAACAGAAATAACAGGCATGCCTACCACAGGTCTATGTTTATGTTTAGCACAAGGTTTAGCAATTCTAGCAGTTTCATCATAGAAATAAATAACATGCTCATCAATATTATCAGCCAAGAGATCCTTAACAATAGCAATATTAGGTTCAACTTTAACTTGCTCAGGAGGTGTATAGGTTCTAATATTGCTTTTACGAACCACCGTTGAAGCTTTAGCATGATCTTTTATCCTAACAGGAAAAGGTGGTTTCTCAACATAAGCAGTAGGAACAATAGGATCATTATAAGTGATAGTCTTTTCTTCAACTTTAATAGGTGCAACTACTTTTACTTCTATGGGAGGGTGATATTTAAACCACTTCTCCTTAGGGAGATCAACATGAGTAGCAAAAGGTTCACAGAAAGAAGCTACTATCTCAAAGTCAAGTCCATATTTAGTGCTAAATTTACGGAAATCATCGGTATCCATAAAAGATGTAACACAATCAAACTTAGGTGTCATACCTGACTCCTTACCTTCGTCGAGATCCCAATCTTCAGAGTTGCGTTTAATTATTTCCAATAAATCCCATTTGAATTCAATAGTCTTCATCATAAAAGAGCCAGCACAGGAAGTATCGAGCATGGTGCGATTGTTATCAGAAAGTCAAGCATAATTTTTTTTGGATAATCATTTCTCTTGAGAGCTCATGATTGGGGCATGAATATAACATTGATTTAAGCCTCCCCCAATCTTGAGCGATGCTTTCTCCTTCGCGGGGCCAAAATTATATATATAATTACGATCACGATGAACAAGATGCATAGGATAAAACTTCTGATGAAATTCCAATTTCAATCGTTTGTAATTCCATGATCCCATATCATCACATAGCCTATACCATGTCAATGCATCTCCCTCCAAAGATAAAGGGAAGAAATTCTTATTGATAACATCATCAGGCAAAGCTGCAAGCTTAAACAATCCACAAACTTCATCCACGTATATTAGGTGCTCATCAGGATGTAATGTTCCATCTCCTGCAAAAGGATTAGCTAGCATTTTTTCTATCATACCCGAAGGAATTTAAAAGTAGACATTTCCATTTTCAGTGGGTTGAGGAGAAACTCTTTGCTCTACTGGTCGGGGTGAAGATACCCCGAATAAGCCCCTCAAAGGATTACTTTCCATAGTAACAAGTGACAGTAAATTTCAGCAAACTATATAAATTTTTCCTTACCAAATTCCACCTACCAAAGGCGCTTCACTCCCCGGCAACGGCGCCAGAAAAGAGTCTTGATGACCCACAAGTATAGGGGATCTATTGTAGTCCTTTCGATAAGTAAGAGTGTCAAACCCAACGAGGAGCAGAAGGAAATGATAAGCAGTTTTTAGCAAGGTATTCTCTGCAAGCACTGAAATTATAGGTAATAGATAGTTTTGTGATAAGATAATTTGTAACGAGCAATAAGTAACAAAAGTAAATAAAGTGCAGCAAGGTGGCCCAATCCTTTTTGTAGCAAAGGACAAGCCTGGATAGACTCTTATATAGAGAAAAGCGCTCCCTAGGACACATGGGGATTATCGTTAAGCTAGTTTTCATCACATTCATATGATTCGTGTTCGGTACTTTGATAATTTGGTATGTGGGTGGACCGGTGCTTGGGTACTGTCCTTACTTGGACAAGCATCCCATTTATGATTAACCTCTATTGCAAGCATCCGCAACTACAACAAAAGTATTAAGGTAAACCTAACCATAGCATGAAACATATGGATCCAAATCAGCCCCTTACGAAGCAACACATAAACTAGGGTTTAAGCTTCTGTCACTCTAGCAACCCATCATCTACTTATTACTTCCCAATGCCTTCGTCTTGGCCCAAATAATGGTGAAGTGTCATGTAGTCGACGTTCACATAACACCACTAGAGGAGAGACAACATACATCTCATCAAAATATCAAACGAATACCAAATTCACATGACTACTAATAGCAAGACTTCTCCCATGTCCTCAGGAACAAACATAACTACTCACAAAGCATATTCATGTTCATAATCAGAGGGGTATTAATGTGCATATAGGATCTAAACATATGATCTTCCACCAAGTAAACCAACTAGCATCAACTACAAGGAGTAATCAACACTACTAGCAACCCACAGGTACCAATCCCAGACTTAGAGACAAGAATTGGATACTAGAGATGAACTAGGATTTGAGAGGAGATGGTGCTGGTGAAGATGTTGATGGAGTTTGGCCCCCTCCCGATGAGAGGTGCGTTGGTGATGACGATGGCGATGATTTCCCCCTCCCGGAGGGAAGTGTCCCCGGTAGAACGGCTCTGTCAGAGCCCTAGATTGGTTCCGCCAAGGTTCCACCTCATGGCGGCGGAGTCTTGTCCCGAAAGCTTGCTTTTGATTTTTTCCTCAATGAAAGACTCCATATAGCAGAAGATGGGCATCGGAGGGCCACCAGGGGGCCCACGAGGCAGGGGGCGCGCCCCCCACCCTCATGGCCAGGGTGTGGGCCCCCTCTGGAACTTCTTGCGCTCAGTATTTGTTATATATTCTGAAAATAGCTTCCATGAAGTTTCAGGAGTTTTGGAGCTGTGCAGAATAGGTCTCTAATATTTGCTCCTTTTCCAGACCAGAATCCCAGCTGCCGACATTCTCCCTCTTTATGTAAACCTTGTAAAATAAGAGAGAATAGGCATAAGTATTGTGAAATAATGTGTAATAACCGCCCATAATTCAATAAATATCGATATAAAAGCATGATGCAAAATGGACGTATCACATGTCTTCACCAGGAGTTTATGCAAGCGGGATCAAAAGCTCCATAAAAGGGCTATGAACGCCGTTGAGCTGGTAGTTCCCCGTTACTTGCGTTGGTCTGAGCAGCCCATTGTGTGGAGTCGTGAGGATCACCCGCCCCGGGTTGACAATCCGGGTCACTTGGCTTTGGTGGTAGCGCCTCAGCTTGGAGGATATAAATTCACTAAGGTACTCATGGACGGAGGTAGCAGCATCAATATCCTTTATTATGAAACCTTCCGTCGCATGGGGTTGACTGATAAATGTCTTAAGCCACCGAACACTGTCTTCCACGGTGTGGTGCCTGGTAAGTCGGCATACCCAGTTGGTAAAATAGCTCTGGAAGTTTCTTTCGGGGGCGATCATGATTCCAGGTCTAAGACGTTGACCTTTGAAGTGGTGAAGATCAAAGGCCCATATCATGCCTTGTTTGGACGGTCGGCTTATGCTAAATTCATGGCAAGACCTTGTTATGTTTATCTGCAGCTCAAAATGCCGGGTTACAAGGGGACCATTACGGTGCATGGAAGCTGGAAGATAGCTTTGGAGTGCGAGGAAGGTGATGCAGCCTATGCTGAGTCTGTCTGCACAACAGAGGAATTGAAGTTTTATAAAGAAAATGTTGACCCGGCCGATATGACATCTTTGAAGAAGCCAACTACGAAGCATGATCCGGTCTTGAAATTTAAATCGACGGATGATACTAAGCTAGTTGATTTCGTCTATGGCGATTCATCCAAGGAGTTCAACATCAGTGCTAATCTGGATCCAAAATAGGAAAGCACGCTCATCGAGTTCATACATGAGAACCGGGACATCTTTGCATGGAAACCTTCTGACATGCTAGGTGTACCGAGGGAACTTGTTGAGCACACTCTTAATATTGATCCAAAGTTCAAGCTGGTTAAGCAGTTTCTCCGTCATTTTAATGAAGAGAGGCGTAAAGCCATTGGTGAAGAAGTGGCCCGGCTCTTGGCGGCTGGATTCATTGTTGAAGTTTTTCATCCTGAATGGTTGGCTAACCTGGTATTAGTGCTTAAGAAGAACGATACTTGGCGTATGTGTGTGGATTACACAACTTTGAACAAAGCTTGTCCGGCTGATCCTTTTGCTCTTCCCTGTATTGATCAAATTATTGATGCTATGGCAGGTTGTGAGCATTTGAGATTTTGGATGCGTATTATGGTTATCATGAGATCAAAATGGCAGTTAAGGACCAGGAGAAAACAACTTTCATTACTTCGTTTGGAGCCTTCTTCTTTGTGTCCATGCCTTTTCGGCTCAAGAGTGCCCAGGCGACTTACCAACAGTGTGTGCAAAATTGCCTTCATAATCAGATCGGGCGTAATGTTCATGCTTATGTGGATGACAATGTGGTGAAATCCAGAGAGAAGGAAACACTGGTTGATGATTTGAAGGAAACCTTTGATTATCTCTGGGTTTATAAGATGATGCTTAACCCAACCAAGTGTGTTTTTTTGTGCCAGCTGGTAAGCTTTTGGGTTTTCTGGTTTGTAACAAAGGCATTGAAGCTAACCCGGAGAAGATCAAGGCCATTACTTCTTTGGCTAAGCCGGCATGTATCAATGATGTTCAACGTCTGGCAGGTCGTATTGCGGCCTTAAGCCGGTTGGGTGTGAAAAAGCTATACCGTTGTACCAGATGATGAAGAAAACATATCACTTTGTCTAGAGTGATGCGGCTAATCAAGCATTTGAGGACTTGAAGAAACAGTTGGCTGAGCCGCCCGTTCTAGCTGCTCCCATTGATAAGGAGCCGTTGCTGTTATATGTGGCTGCCAACAGCCAAGATGTCAGTGTAGCTATTGTGGTGGAAAGGAAGGAGACAGGCAAGGAGTATCCGGTTCAATGGCCGGTTTACTAATATCAGTGAGGTCCTTGTTGAGTCCAAACAGAGGTATCCACATTGGCAGAAGCTTGTGTATGGGGTTTTCATGGCCAGCTGGAAGCTCAAGCAGTATTTTTTGGGTCATCCTATCACTGTGGTTAGTTATGCCCCCTTAGGAGATATCATTCAAAATAGAGAAGCCACATGATCTTCCGAGTCTGGCCGCGTTCCAGGGGTTCGGCTCTAAGCGATTGTCTGATGCAGCATGCAGGCGGTACGCTCCTCCGGTGAGAACCTCGTCAATTATGAAGGGACCCTCCCACTTGGGCTTGAGTTTGTCCTTTTTCTTCTCTGGCAAGTGTAGGACGAGTTCGCCGACATTATAAGTTTTGGCCCGTACTTCTCTATTTTGGTATCTGCGGGCCTGTTGTTGATAAAATGCGGAACGGGCTTTTGCAACATCGTGCTCCTCCTCCAGGGTATCTAGGCTGTCCTGCCGATCAAGCTGGCCTCTCTCTCTTCGTACATGCGCACTCGAGGTGAGTCATGGATAATATCGCAAGGCAACACAGCTTCTGCACCGTACACCATGAAGAAAGGTGTATATCCAGTGGTGCGGTTGGGCGTGGTCCACAGCCCCCAGAGTACGGAGTCAAGCTCCTCAACCTAGTGCTTGTCTGATTCTTTCAAAGACCGCACTAGTCTAGGTTTGATGCCACTCATAATAAGACCATTAGCCCGTTCGACTTGACCGTTTGTTTGCGGGTGATATACAAAGGCGTAACCAAGCTTAATGCCCAGATTAGCACACCAAGTTTTCACCTCATCGGCTATGAAATTGGAGCCGTTATCAGTGATGATGTTGTGTGGAACACCATAACGGTGCACCACGCCGGATATGAAGTCTATTACTGGCCCCGCCTCGGCCGTTTTGTCTGGTTTGGCCGCTATCCACTTAGTGAATTTATCCAACATGACTAGCAGATACTTTCTCTTATGGCTTCCTCCTTTAAGGGGTCCGACCATATCGAGCCCCCAGACTGCGAAAGGCCAAGTGATGGGGATTGTTTGTAGAGCGGTGGGGGGCATGTGGCTTTGGTTGGCGAATAGCTGGCATCCGATGCAACGTTGGACAAGGTCCTGTGCATCTGCTCGGGCCGTCGACCAGTAAAAACCTGTACGGAAGGCCTTGCTAACAAGGGCCCAAGCTGCAGCGTGGTGCTCGCCGAGTCCGGCGTGAATTTCTGCCAAGAGCTGCCACCCCTCTTCCTCGGAGATACATCTTTGAAGAACGGTAGCGCTTTTCTTGTAGAGCTCTCCTTCATGAACCTTCTAGGCCTTCGAGCGCCGAACAATGCCGTGAGCCTCATTCTAGTCCTCTGGGTGTTCTTTCCTATTAAGGTAGGCCAAGAAGGGTTCAGTCCATGGGGAAATGACTGCCATGAGTAGGTTGGCCGACGGTGTTATTTCGGTGGCTGAGCCCCCGATTATATCGTTGTGTTTGGAGGCTGGGGTTGTGTTCGGATCCGGACTGGTGTTACTGCTCTCCCTTGCCACACCACGAATGGCTTAAAGAGACTTTCCAGAAAGATATTAGGTGGGACGGGGTCGCGCTTGGCGCCAATGCGAGCGAGGACGTCCGCCGCTTGATTACTTTCTCGAGCCACGTGATGAAACTCGAGCCCCTCGAATCGAGCCGACATTTTTAGGACAGCATTGTGGTAAGCCGCCATCTTCGGATCTTTGGCATCAAAATCTCCATTTATTTGAGATATCGCGAGGTTTGAGTCCCCCCACACTTCCAAGCGTTGTATGCCCATAGAGACAGCCATCCGGAGACCATGTAATAAGGCCTCGTATTTGGATGCATTATTGGATTCTGTGTATAATATTTGGAATACATAGTGGACCAGGTCTCTAGTGGGGGACATTAAAACGACGCCCGCTCCTAATCCTGCTAGCATTTGGGAACCATCGAAAAACAAGACCTAGTTGGAATATGTGCCGCACTCTTTAGGGAGTTCGGCCTCTGTCCATTCGGCGACGAAGTCCGCCAGTACTTGGGATTTGATGGCTTAGCGCGGTTTGTATGTTATGTCGAATGGAAGGAGCTCAATGGCCCATTTGGCTATCCAGCCCGTAGCATCGCGGTTGTTTATTATATCATTGAGTGGTACTTCGGAAGCCACCGTGATAGAACATTCTTGGAAGTAGTGTCGTAGCTTCCGAGATGCCATGAAGACCGCGTATGCTATCTTTTGATAATGTGGGTACCGGGATTTGCATGGTGTGAGGGCGGTGGATACATAATATACCGGCTTCTGAATTGGGAATTTGCGTCCGTCCTGGTCTCGTTCCACGACGAGCATGGCGCTCACCACCTGGTGTGTTGCCGATATGTATAATAACATGGGTTCACCGACGTTTGGTGTGGCCAGGATTGGGTTGCTCGTGAGAAGGGTTTTTATTTCTTCTAGTCCGACTGTTGCCGCATACGTCCACTCAAAGTGATCGGTGCGCCGGAGGAGGCGATACAAGCAATGCCTTTTCCCCTAATCCGGAGATAAAGCGGCTTAAAGCTGCCACACACCCAATGAGTTTTTGGACCTGTTTAAGGTCCGTCGGTGTGGCCAATTGCGACAAGGCTCCGATTTTGGCTGGATTTGCTTCGATTCCTCTATTGGAAACGATGAAGCCCAACAACTTTTCAGGAGGAACGCCGAAAACACACTTTTCCGGATTGAGCTTGATGTTGTATGTACGGAGGTTGTCAAATGTGAGACGTAAATCGTCTATTAGTGAGTCGACGTGCCTAGTTTTAATGACGATGTCGTCCATGTATGCTTCAACTATCTTGCCGATCTGTTTCTCCAGGCATGTTTGAATCATGCGTTGGTAGGTGGCCCCGGCGTTTTTGAGCCCAAAGAGCATGGTGTTGAAGCGGAATGGCCCATATGGGGTAATGAATGCTGTTGCGGCTTGATCGGACTCCTTCATTTTGATTTGATGGTATCCAGAATATGCGTCGAGGAAGCATAACGAATCGTGTCCCGCAGTGGCATCGTTAATCTGATCGATGCGGGGGAGGGGGAAGAGATCCTTAGGGCAGGTGTCGGTGTCAAAACCGGCGGATCTCGGGTAGGGGGTCCCGAACTGTGTGTCTAGGCCGGATGGTAACAGGAGGCAGGGGACACGATGTTTTACCCAGGTTCGGGCCCTCTTGATGGAGGTGAAACCCTACGTCCTGCTTGATTGATATTGATGATATGGGTAGTACAAGAGTAGATCTACCACGACATCAGAGAGGCTAAACACTAGAAGCTAGCCTATGGTATGTGTGTATGTTGTGGTTGTTGTCCTACGGACTAAAACCCTTCGGTTTATATAGACACCAGAGAGGGTTAGGGTTACACAAGGTCGGTTACAAAGGAGGAGATATCCATATCCGTATTGCCTAGCTTGCCTTCCACGCCAAGTAGAGTCCCATCCGGACACGAGACGAAGTCTTCAATCTTGTATCTTCATAGTCTAACAATCCGGCCAATGGAGATAGTCCGGCTGTCCGGAGACCCCCTAACCCAGGACTCCCTCAGTAGCCCCTGAACCAGGCTTCAATGACGATGAGTCCGGCGCATAGTATTGTCTTCGGCATTGCAAGGCGGGTTCCTTCTCCGAATACATCACAGAAGAATTTGAATACGAGGATAGTGTCCAACCCTGCAAAATAAGTTCCACACTCCACCATAGAGAGAATAATATTTTTGCAGATCTAATTTGCTGGCTTGTTTTGGCAGCATGATGTTATGTCATGGCCCAGTGATTATTCGAACCGTTTCTTTTAACCAGCTCCACACATAACGCGAGGCGGTTTCTTAACACGTCTTGTCGAAGCGGAGATCGTGTTCCCCCAATTACGGGATTCTCATTAATGCGGTCATGGGTAACCCAACCGTGTCTAGGACTCCTAGATTATAGGCAAGTCCTAAATGGCTACGGAGAGGACGCTTGATATTCACCCTCTTTATAAAGGGACAAGGTTTTCGCTTTTTCCCTCTCGTGCTCAATCGAACCCTTCCCCCGCCTTGAGTTCTAACACCCAAAGCCCAAGTTAGGTGCTCCGGATCTTTAATCATGTCCGGATCCAGCCTTCAAGGCCGATGGATGCCTTCCTCCGTTACGGAAGAGGACATTAAGAAGTTGAGGGAGGCCAGATACCTGACCGCCGAGGTTTCACATCGGCTGCCTGCTCGAGGGCAGATCGTCCCTACTCCTGAACCCAACAAGAACGTCGTGTTCGTCTCCCACTTCCTCCGAGGACTAGGCCTCACTCTGGATCCCTTCGTCAGGGGTTTGATGTTTTATTACGGGCTAGATTTCAACGATCTAGCTCCGGACTCCTTTCTCCACATCTCGACATTTATTGTCGTGTGTGAGGCCTTCCTCCGCGTTACCCCTCACTTCGGCATGTGGCTCAAGATCTTTGAAGTAAAGCCGAAGATGATCGAGGGGCAACATGCAGCGTGCGGAGGTGCATCAATAGGAAAGATGGCAGGAGCTCCATGGTCGAAAGGTTCCTTTCTAGAGGTGTCCGAATTACGGCAATGGGAGTGGTTTTACGTCATGGCTCCCAGAAGTGCCAAGTGGGCGGTTGCCCCCGCTTTCCGCTCGGGCCCCCCACCACAACTGATGTCATGGATTAGCAGAGGTCTGAGCTGGGGTCCAGCCAAGGACGTGCCTATACTGCAAAGTCGCATCCAAGATCTCTTCGAGGGAGATTTTAATTTGGTTGTGGTAATACAAGTTATGCTGGTTCATCAAGTCCAGCCTTGCAAACGCCGGCCCCTTCGCTTGTGGGAGTTCAACCCAGAGGGACCGCGTGCCATTCAAAGTTTCCTCGGCCTGACGCATGAGGAGATGTACAAGTCATTCTTCGGACCTCAAGTAGAGTGCCCGGATATTACCAAAGACGTGGGCCTGAGCAGTAACCGTGCCGCTGAACAAGTAAGAAATACTCTAGCCGAACACACTGTCTTTTATTTGTCACGAAGTTATTTCTGAGAGTTTGCTTTTTGACCAGGACTGGCTAACAAAGGCGAAGATGATTTGGTGTTTGGCCCCCCTCCCTGAGGGTTTGGAAAATCCGGTATTGTAAAAGATGCTCGAGGTCGCACCTTGCCCGGAGC